>NC_056733.1:1179253645-1179366145 GCF_019279795.1 Protopterus annectens | reverse complement strand
GTCTTCAAGACCTGTCTTATGTGGACAGACTGAAATCATTGTTACTTTACTCTGTGTCTTACAGATTGATCAGAGGCGACCTGTGCCTTGCATATAGAGCAATCTGTGACCCAGCTTTAATGGAAATGCTGCACATTCACAAGTCAAATGTCACACTGGTCACATTATCAAAGGATCTTAACCTGGTATGTGACATCA
Organism: Protopterus annectens; assembly: GCF_019279795.1. NCBI lineage: Eukaryota > Metazoa > Chordata > Ceratodontiformes > Protopteridae > Protopterus > Protopterus annectens. Next base: position 1,179,365,947 of record NC_056733.1, on the reverse strand, counting down.
ACAGAACTTGCTGGAGAGATAGATTTGTCTTGCAGAGGTTGTCTCACCTTTGGAACAAGCTTCCTATTCATGTTAAACAAAGCTCCTTATTGGCCCTATTTAAGCATAATTTGGATGATTGGATGGGTAACCAGAAATTCCTCTGGGACAGGGGCAATAGGTGCTGACTTTAGTGTCTGCTTGAACCAGACACTCTTAGGAATATGGGTTGAACTAGAATAGCCTTGAAAGGACCCTGGGGCTGTTAGTCTAGTAACTTTCTATGATCTTATGACCCTATGAATTTTGAAGTTTTGGAAGTTTGATAATCTGACATAGATCCTCATAAATAAATATATATATATATATATATATATATATATATATATATATATTTTTTTTTTTCCATTTGTTTACCAGGAATGTCCAACTGGAATGAATGGCCCATTTTCCGTAGTTGCCTAGGGAGAAAAGCTCCACAGTATATACAAAAGTTACAAGATTAATTAATACAGTAGGAAAATATTTAAACAGTAGATAGTAAATGTAGCTTACATAAGGGACAAAAATAAAAGGATAAGTCACATGTCAGTACAAATGTTTTATACACACACACATATATATATATATATATATATTTCAAAGTAAGTTTAGTAGCAGTCCTTGAAGACATAATGTAATGTATCTGTCATTTTTTTATATTCCTGTTAGATATTTTTGGTAACAGGCTAGTTCCTTTCTTTTACTCTCCTTAACTTGAAGCTTTTCTGAATAATTCAAGGTTTTTGTACTGAAATTTGTATCTTTTCAAGTTAAGGTTGTCTGCTAAAGGCCTTGAAATGCACTGCTGTATTCAATGATGGTTTGAATCCAAGAGGTATGACTTGATGTGTTCTTAAGAATCAAACTGGTTATAAAATGTGTGACTTAAGTTGATACATACTGGTCAGAGTTCAAATTATTATCTAACACTGCCTCTGGGTCTTTAACGGTGGTGTCATTTTTAAAGATTTGTCCATTTATTCTGCAATCATACCTTACATCCTTTTTGCCATGTTTCATTATGCTACCTTTACTGTCATTATAGGTGACATCATTACTACTAGACTAGCTGCTTTTTGTAGACCATGTTCCTGAATTTTATCATCTTCTATTAAGTAACTATGTTATCCAGTTTGTAATAGGTATATAGGTTGGTACTAGGCTAACTGTGCTTGTGGGCCATTGTAAGCCTAGCCAATTACCCCATTTGAGAATCAAACCCTGCACCTTGTGTCTGTAAGGAAAACACCTTAACCATTATGCCAGCCTCCCACCCCTTAACATATGTTGCTAAGTACAGCCCATTCCCCACTTGTATATCCAAGAATGGTCTTAAATTAATTAAATCCTATATAGAGTCCCCCAGGATACCACTGTTAACCCCTGCCTTTTGCTCTCTGGATAGCAGAGGGAGATAAAGCCCAGGTTTGATTAGTGGCTTGAATGACTAACACAGCAGCTGGGAAGGATGGGAATTATCATTTTGGAGTGGAGGGCAGGGATGTCAGTGTCTCATGCGATGATCCTAGCTGGAGGCATGGACATCATTTGCTAGAAGGCATGATCCAGTGAAGAGACAGGAGGGTGGAAATGACTGAGCTGTTGCAGAGGTGTGGCAATATGCTGCAATGTCCCCATTTTACACACCTCTTGAACATAACCACAGGCACTGAGAGGAAGGGGGCACTGGTAGGTCATTAAAAAAAAATCAGTTGATTGAATGACAGTAACAAACTCCTCACCCCCACAACACCTTTAAGATGTGGCTGGCCCCAGCAAAAAAATTGTAATAGTCTGGGGGTGAACTGTGGGAAAGTATCAAATTCTTTAGCCAAACCCAGCACTGGTGGTCTAGAAGGACAAAGTCCTGACTACAGCTTAGCTGACCGAAGTTTGATTAGCAGCTTAGATGCCTGATGGAACTGGCAAGGGAGGGTTGGAATGTGTCACTATTGCCTGCTATCTTACCCATCTGGGGAGGGGGGGTATCTAGCTCACCCCTTGGTTGACACCTAACGAGAGTTCCAGATGTTGCAGCCATGGAGCATGAGCGTGTGGCTAACTGTTGTCCATGTGTGGAATGTGTGGAAGCACAATCCCTATGGTAGGCAGAGAACTGCCACGAGGATGGGGGTGGTCAGCTGAGAAAGGAATAGGCCCTTCCACTAGATCTGAACACTGGCTTGTTTTCTGCCAGATTTTTGTCATAGGAGGAATTAATGTCTGATAAGGCACCCTCAGACAGGAATGAATGGATTGTAGTGACTCGTCTAGCATAGGGATGCAGGGCTATTGCCTCAAATGGACAAATGGTAGTTTTGGTAAAGATAGTGGCACCATCAGGCAGGACCAGTAAAGGATAAAACAATTGAAAATGTGTTAGCAAGGCCATGATAAGCAGTGTGGACTGTCAGCCCTCTATTAAGAACTGAAATAATCTAGTCACATTTATAATATCTGCCTGTTTAAGAAAAAATGGCAACAATGAGCATATAGCCTACATAATTGGGTTGGGAGGGTGACCTAATGGTTAAAGTGTTTGCCTTACAAACACAAGGTACAGGGTTTGCATCTCACAGGGGATAACCAGCTAGGCTTAAAATGGCTCACAAGGGCAGTTAGCCTAGTATTAACCTACGAACCTATAATAAGTGAAATGTATGCATACTGTGTACCTTAATAAACAAAGGGACAACAAGCCAAGGGTAGAGTTATGGGCATGAGCATTACAAAAATCATGCAAAGAATGAGTACATGGCAGAACAAATGTTGAGAATGTATTAATCATTGAGAAGAAATGCAAGTTTATACGTAAACCCAAGGGTTATACATAGTTATTGACACACTATCCACTAACTAGCACTTCACCAAAAGTTGTTTTTGTCTTTCGGCTTTTCCCAGTTAGGGGTCGCCACAGCGGAACTCCGGTCCGCTAATGATTGGCAGTAGATTTTCACTTTGCCGAGTTGCAGCTCAATGCCCAACCTTTAACAAAGGCACACCCATTCATGCATGTCTTTTGGAACGTCACTCGACCTGTGGGGAGGACATGCAGACTCCACACAGAAGGCACTCCCCGCACACTAGCTGAGAATGGAACAGAAAAACTTCTTGCTGTGAAGCAACAACACTACCACTGCACCACCACTTCACCAAAAGTAAATCAACAAAATAGCAGTTCATCAAAAGGAAAACAACTTAATGCATTATTCCATCAGATTACTGCAAGTGGAAAAACACACAAATGCATACATTATGCTAAAATCATCACCAACTAAATTGTACACCAAAATGAAAAACAAACAGGAAATATTAACAGATATTATGTTGTCCCCCACTAAGCTAAGTAAATATGATCAGTTCCAAAACCACAGGAAAAAATGAACCAACCTACTTGTTTGATATATGTCTATATATATATATATATATATATATATATATATATATATTTTTTTTTTTTTTTTTTTAGATATTTATAACAGTGAATATACACTTCTGTTTATATGTAGGAAAAAATAGTCAGTTAAATGCATGCACATTTCTGTTTGCTAGCATATATACTCTATATATAACTGCTCTTAGCTAAAAAGAAAGTAAAAAGGCATCCAGCTGTATGTAACATGAGTGTTCAGTGTTTGGTACAACTTCAAGGAAAAATGCTGATAAGGATAACTCCTTAATTCTGAGACCCAGGTGCAAGAAATGAACAACTTCCTACCAGGTTGGAACCAGGAACGACTCCATCGATTGTCACATAATTCACCCTGAAACAGAACACAAAGTAGCTTAACAACAGACTACATTACATCAACATCAAAAGACTGCTTTCATAAAAAGTGTATATAAGGACAGTAAAAATGAATGGTGTTAGATCTGATTTCTTGTTAGATCTGTATACTGGAGAACATCATCCGTGCTGTTTGAAAAGCATAATCTGAGACATTAAAAGGTGAAACTACACAGTATTGTACGTGTCATCGGTTGCATAGACAAGTTATTTTTATTATTACTGCACATAATATAATGCTGAAACGGTTAATAGTCTGCACAGTTCAATGCAGTAATCAAACTTTGTTTTAGCAAGGCATCAAAGCAGCAGCACAAATTTCTGCATTTAATTTTTCACTATTGATTGTCCAAAAATGGAAAATTTTTATTTTGCCACAATATTCCAACACTAGTTTTATTTTATTTATTTGATATTTGTTTACCTGGAAAGTCCAACTGGGTCATAATGTACCTGTTTTCAATGGAGGCCTGAGGAGAAAAGCTCCAGATATACATAGATAATTCATTGTTTTTTTAACAGAATGAAAAGATTCAACAGACATTATAGTATCATAATATTCAGTCACAAATTACACATATTTGATACAATATCTTAGGAGGAACATGATTTTCATCATGTGGAAAAGAATTAACAGCAGGATATGCAAAAGGAGATAGAAGTAACATATCTGTGGTTTGCTATCCGTTAAGAGTAGAGGAAGGATATAAAATCATATTGAAACGGTGAAAGTGGTAGAGAGTAATATGAGAAGAAGGCAGCATAAGGCAGTGGAGGTAATGAAATAATCATAGAGAATGGTATAAGAGTAAGATGTATAAGGAGGAAGGGATGGGAAGAAGAGTGAGAGAGAGAGAGCCTGAACTATTACAGGAGCAGGTCCATGATTTGGTTAAGTATTATTTTAAGGACCATTTGAAGGAGTCCAGGTTTGAGGTCGTTTTGATAGCTAAGGGAAGTGTGTGCCATAATTTTGCAACATAGTAAGGAGTAGAGGCTTATACCTAGGCTTTTCTGGGTTTGTGGGTTGTGAGGAGGTGTTTGTCTGTTGCTCTAAGATATCTGCTTGGTACGTAAGTGTTGATTAATGGACTGTAGGCAGGACAAGCGAGAGGTTTATGGTTGATATTGTGTAGTGTAAGAAGTTGTATGTATTAAAGGTGGAGGGGGAGTTTGAGCCAGCAGAGGGAATGTAAGGCTTTGCATTGGATGAGTTAGAAGTGATAAATTTGCGGCAAACTTGGCAATTGTATTAAAGCAGCTTTCAAGTCTGTAAATTTTGTAAAGACTGGAGCTCCATATAATATTGAGGGCAAGCATTAGATTTTTACCAGTATAATTTTGTTCTGTGTAGTGAGGTAATTTTGTCCCTGTATAAGACACCTAGTTTTTGGTGTTTTTTTTTTTTTGATACAACTTTGTATGTAGATGTCGAATTTGAGTTTGTCATCAATTAGTAAATTATTACTCCTATTACTTTGGTGTATTAAACCACTTCGATGTTTGTGTTGTTTGCAGAAAAGATTTTGAAATTTGTTGTATTGGAGCAGTGTAGTTTGTGGAGAAAAGGAACAGTTTTGTTTTTCTAGGATTCAGTAGGAGTTGAGCATTAGTGAGCCAGGCTTCTATGGATGAGAAGGCTTGTTGTGTTGTACGTTGTAGGTGAGTTAGCGTGTTTGATTTGCAGATGATTGTGGAGTCATGTGCATATTGTATTAGAGTACCTTCACTGGAAGCTGAATGTAGGCAGTTGATAAATACATTAAATAAAAATAGTCCAAGTTTGGAACCTTGTGATATACCTGTGGGGGTAATGAGATAGGAGGAGATAGATAGAGTGTTGCCATTTTACTGCTTGCTGCCTGTCAGTTAGATAGCTACAGAACCATTGAAGTAAGTGGGGAGAGAGACCAATATTGGAAATCTGATCAAGGAGCTTAGAGTGAGAGACCATATCAAAAGCTTTTGACAAGTCTAGGAATAATGCAGATACTATTTTACAGGTGTCAGAGGCTTTGTTGACAGTGTCCATAAAAGATAGCAGAGTTGTTGAGGGCAGATCTAAAACCAAGTTGAGTGCGAGTGGAAGATTATTAAGTGTGATGTGGTGAAGAAGTTGGAGGTGTATGAATTTTTCTAGAACTTTGGAGAGGGAAGAAAGGATTCCGATAGGACAGAAGTTTTTGACTTCCATGGAGTTGCCTCCCTTATAAATGCGGGTAATATGCAACATTTTTCATATGGTGGGGGCATGTGACTCAGCTATGGCTCTATTAATTAGGATTCTAACTGGGAATGCAATTGCATCTGCAGCCGGGTTTAAGTATTCTTAAGGGAGGTTGTCTGCTGAGGTAGAGCAGGGTTTGACTCGTCATAGTAGTTCTTTTATTAACAATAAAAGAATGGGTTGCAAGTTAAAAAGGGGTTAGGGCATTTTGCTATTAGTGAGGGGTTGTTATGTGAGTGTGTTGTGGGGAGTGTAAGGGTTATTATTATGTGATTTACTTGGGGTAGTGTAGTGGTTTATAATTTAAACATTGCATTTAGAGTGTGGTTAGTTATGGATTCTATAAAATAAATATTGAATTTGGTAGCTGTTTGATGGGGTGGTATGTCTGAGTATGGATTTGGACTGTCTTGCTTTCCTGGGTTGAGAAGTGATGATATGGAAGACCAGAATTTCTTAGGGTTGTTTTTATGGTAATCTTGAATGTGGGTGTAATATAGTTTTTTATCATAGGATATTTGTTGTTTTGTCTGATTCCAGAGTTGTCTGGATACTTGTAGATTATTATCATTTTTATTCTTTATCCAAGTTGTCCAAGCTTTGTCTCTATCTTCCATTAGGCTTTTGCAAGATTTGGTGAGACATAGGGTGTGGTTATGCTTTATTCTTTTAATTCATTGTGGGGCCAGTACATTGAGAATACTTAGGAAAGACTTATTGAAATCTTTTACTGCCTCATTAAGTGGAAGTCTTTTTAGGATAGTCCAATCAGTAGGTTTCAGAGAGTCAGTGAATACACCTTTGTTGAATTTTAGTAGGTTACATATGGTTTTCAACTTGTGTTGTTTTATGGGTTGAGTAATAGTCCCATGGGCATAGGCTGGCAGATGGTCACTTAGAAAGTTAGGGAGTGTCATTGAGGAAGGGTAGTTGGTAGGGTTAGACACTAGAATCGAGTCTTGGCTGGATTGTTAGGTATCATTTTTACTATACCTAGTTTGTGCACTAATTGAGTAAAGCTGTTGAGGTTTATGCTGTCAGCTGAGGTATGTGAAAAGATAGTCTGCCAGTCAATGTTAACATCACCAAGGATAATGGTTTCACTTTGTATTGTTTCAGAAATCCAGGATAGGATGTTTTCTAAGATGGGAATGTTTTGTTCCAAAGGGATATTCAATAGAACAATGAGTATGCTCTTGGCTGAGTTTATTTTTAGGAATATGATAAAGATTTTGCTGTACCAAATTTAGGGGTATTCTTAGCATATGGGATAATTGTGAGGTGTTTGGGAAGACTAGGGCTATTCTATCTGCTTTTCTATGCACTCTGCTCTGATAATGCAGTAACTGGGGTGTGGGGGTAGAAATTCAGTATATTTTATGCCAGGTTTTAGCCATGTCTCTGTGATGGCAAGAATGCCTGGATAGTAGAGCATTAACCAGGTGTGAAGGGCTGCCAGTTTATTGCATATACCCCTAAGGTTAAAAATTATGAATTTTAAGTCTTTAGAATGCTGGCTGTGGTTGGAGTCGGGATTTGGGTGAATATCCCCACACAAGTATAGTAGATTAAAAGAGTGTCTAGTTGTTCTTGGTATTTTGGCAAATTTAGTTATATACACTAATTTTTGGTTGCAGTAGTTGGTAATGAAAATTTTGGGATGGAAATAATGGAATAGAGGAATAGAGATTAGGGTTGAGAATATCTGACAGTAGCCTGTGTTAGGAGGATTAAGTGGTGAGAAGAGGTTATTATGGAAGACTATTTTATTAGTAGTGTATGTGGTGGAATTATTAAGCTGGAGAGGAGGAGGAGGAACAGAAGTGGGAGGCATGAGTAAATTAGCATGGTCTGATAGTTAAGGGAAGGTAGCATATAGGTAATAGAGGTAAGAGTAGTAGCTATGTTGGAGAGGGACTGGTGAATGAGATAAATGTGAGGTAGTGAGTGCTCTAGTTGGCTGAAGGAGTGGAGTGTAAAGGTGATTGGAGAAAGAGTTGGAGGAGTGGCTATGAAAGGTATATGAGTAAGTGGGGTGAGTGGGAATTGGGGGTGCAGAGTGAAACCCAAGTGTAGTGAGGGCTGAACAGAGTGGGTTAGACACCAGCTGTGGATTGTCCACCAGAAACAATCAATGAAACTGTGAAGGAGGTAAGGAAAATGCCAAAGGTAATGGAAGTAAGAGTACCTAGAACAGAAAAGCTGCAGAGATCCCAAACATTAGGTAGGATAAGAACAGGAATTGCAATTAATTTAAAGAAGTTTCTCTCAATCCAGACTTGGTTAGGCAAATGGAAAGACGTAAAGGGATAGCACAGAACTTTTGCAAAGGGGGTTTGAACTAGGTGTGCGCATTAGACTCAAAAACTTGTATATTGCAAGAGATGGCTAGTCATTCTTTTGTTTTGCTTTAAGCCAGATATCACATGAAACAGTTTAGGTATACATGCATAACACTACTTGTTAAGCCATACAGTGTACTTTTGATTAGAGAGTCCTAGGATGTTTTGAGACATTGGTAAGGGCTGCAGGTTAATTTGCAGGTTGTGGTTCCTCCCAGACAGTGATGTCAATGGGCAGTTTATCAGGATTTATTCCTTTCTTTGCCACTGAGCTTTGGGAATTGGTAACAGTCTGTCATAGAGGCCCTAAAGTGTGCCTTAGGGAAATATAGACTTGCATCAATGAATAGTTTAGATTCCTTGCTGGCCATTTTTCCTGTTTCTGTTCATCACTGGAGCTATCTGATTCATAGCCTTCTGTTTATCTTAGCCCCAAGCGAAAAGGAAATAGTCAAATATACCAAATCTGAAAAGTATTAACATCCATACACATTTGAACATATGCACAGTTACACCACTTGCACCATGATACACCCTAAAATTATTATGCAGTCCCCAATCTAAGTGTGAGGGATCACACTAAAATTAGTATATATAAAGCAAATTTGCTTAACATACCTATATGAAGAGGGGCTTCACTCCCAAACATATGTCTCTTAGCAGAAGAAATCTGGACAAAGACAAAAATAATGGGGGACAAAAGCCCAAAAATAGGGGTAGATTTTAACTACTGGAGGAATAAACTTAAAAGTTCCTAGAATAATAATTTTGAATTGCCATGCATTTTCTGAAGAATATGAAGTCTGAAACGCAAATGTATGCCATTGCGTAGCAACTTTAATTCTCAATGATCTTCCAGAAAACAGCAAATTTTATGAGGAATAGATCAAAAATATGAGGCAAGAAACTGGACATTCAGCAAAAATCTGGACAGTTTAGAGTTATGCTGCCAACTCTTATCAAATTCTAGATAATTACCTTTAAAACTGATGCCCATAAGAAGAAAAAAAAAGAGGAAAACATTGGTAAAATGTTCCCCTGTAGCCATTCTCCTAGAAAGCACAATTCCTACAACATCCTTATGCCATCCAGCTCCATTATCCCCACCCAGTGTGAAAACAACTCTCCTCACTCAGACATATTCTTACTGTCACAGGCCAGTATTCCCCTTCATTCACACCGTCTGCACTAGACCCATTAGTTTACATAATGGTGAAAGCAAGATACTACCAAACATTGACTGTCTATTGGGAAAAAAGGATATGAATATAGGAAATTATTCTGGCTACAACATGCAAACAAGCAAAGGGTATTTCAGATGTGACATACCACATTACTTTTTGGAAAAAATGTGACTGAAGCCTTCCTCAAAGGAAAGCAGGTGGAATGTCATATTTTTGGATTTTAGTGAGGTATTTAAAAAATACTAAGAATTGTTAGTGGAAATGATGAAAAGAGTTAGAGTAAAGCTAGACTAAAATAGAAAATAATTAAACAAGAAAGAGAGATAACATGACAGTGGCTAACAGGAAGAGAATGGAGCATAAAACTATAAGAACTTAGAGGAAAATTTTGGGTCGGGCGGTGTCTTGAGGTTACTGCAGGGAATGCATTTGTTTAAGACATCTATCAGTGACATGGAAATATCAGTGAGAATATGATGTACTAAAAAGACAGATTACATTGACATGGGGGTGTATATATAACATCTGAAGAAGGGCAAGACCGAATTTAAAAGGTTATCAACCATTTCATTAACTGGGGTAAAACAATACATTGAATTTAAATTTGGAATTTTGAAACTTCTGCATTTAGGACCCTAGATAATATAAGATGTATGAGAATATATGAAGCATGGAATTAGCTTTGGGCACATAAATATGTTGATGCAGACATCTTATTGGCTACTGATAACAGGTTGGTCTTTGTTTTTTAAATCATTACGATCAGTGCAATGGCAAGGTGTGTCATGACACTTACTGTATTAGCTACCATATTTATGCCATTGTCTAAAACAGTTTTAGACTATGGTGTTAACATGATACCTCCTAAGCATGAACAAGAAGCTAAGTAAGATAAAATTAAAATACTGTTAGCTTACAGCAATGGTAGGAACTGCAGATAATGAAAACACATTCAGGTTTATTTTCATTCCTTTAGGGAAGACTGAAGGGGGGGGGGGGTTAATACTGACTTGTAAAGCAATAATGACTTTTTGTTACATTGTGTGAATTTAAAGAAAATTAAGTATCATTTTAAGCTAAGGGGTAATTTAAGATGACAGGAGTAATTTAAAATAAATAGCAGAAAAGAATGGTTTAATCAGAAGCAGGTAAAAGAGTGGAATAGACTGCCGTAATAAGATGTTCATGTTGTTTGAATGTATTAAAGATAATATTGGGCACCTATATGATGGATAGGACAGTTGACTAATGGACAGCAATATGAAACTATGCTCCATATCTGAAATGTGATGTTATGATACATTAAAACAGGCGTTCATAAAACAAAGGCACAGAGTTTATAGGAGAGATAGGATTATAAATTAAAAGGAAATACAGTCTCCACTATACCTTTGTTTATAAGGGATAGGAACAAAAATAGAAAATGATTAAACAAGAAAGACAGGTGGTTTTGATGTGTATCCTACTAGAAGTTGGAAACAGTAGCACATTCAGCAGAGTGCTTCTCTTCAATTCTTCTCAAGCAGAAGGCACGGGGAAGAAAATCGTAATTAAATAACAGTAATGACAGAGAAATGGGAAGTAGCGTTGATACAGAACTTTAATGTATTAGATGTTAATTGAAGCACTTCAGTTGCAACTACATCAAAAATAACAATCATTGATGTTAAGCAAGAGGCAGAAGCCAGGCAAGTAGTTCAAGAACTTATCTCAAAAACTGCAGTCTTGGACCTGGTGCAATCAAATGGTGAGAGATAAAGGATTTCACCTCAGGATGAAGGAAACAGATCACTTAACTTTCCTATTTTGGAGGGACTTTCCTATTTTTAGGCCTGATCTTCCCCTGCACAGGATGCCCCTATTTTTGGAGGTATGACCCTATTTTCAGACTTTATTTACCCCTTCACACAATTTTCTGAAACCCCACCATCAATTGCAATTTTTAAAGCTGCCTAGTACACAAAAACACATTGGGCAGGATTCACGAAGGCTTGCACGGAGTGTAGGAGACGTGTAACACTCCATGCAAGCCTTGCGATCCAGGAACAGCCCTAAACTCCGTGTAAGAGACCAGCTAAAACGTCTCTTACACGGACTGGGCGTGGACATGCTAAATACCTCACTTGCAGCCGAAAGGTATGCAAATGAGGTATATTAGCGATCCACGAAGCAGAAACCAGCCCGTGTAAGAGACGTTTTAGCTGCAGAAATGTACTCAGTTGACAACTGAGTACGTTTCTGCAAAATTCAGAATGGAGCCATGTCAGCTCCAAATAAAGGGTGCATATGTATCAGGCAGCATGCCAATGGCCAAATATGTGGCCACTGGCAAGGTAACCCAATGCAAAAATAATAAAAATATAATTTTTTTTTCGGCAATCGCCGATGTTTAAACCCAGCGCAGCCCCGCGCAAACAGGCTGCGCTGTATAAAACATAAAAATGAAGGTTATAAACCCACAAATGTGGGTTTTATGCAATACATGGAATGACAATACAGGGACCAGCAGACCAAAAACAACATGGCCACCGTGTAGTGGTTGCTAAGGGAGGAAGCTGAGTGTAAGACATGTAACTAAGCATTAGTAGGCAATCTCATGTAAATGAGGCTTAGGATACTGAATCTCACAGTTACATAGCAAATGAGCACAGTCTGAGTAATGTAAGAGATACATACGGGGGAGGAATAGAGTAGGAGATAGGTGACATCACAGGGGGGAATGGTAGAAAGAAATGCAGTTCATTGGAGGTTAGTGTAACATGACAGATGACAGACACAGATCAGGGAAAGAGGAGTGCCACAAGATAAGCATGGGAAAGTCAAGAAATGGAAGGTGTACACTGTTACTTACACTAAAGTTTCTTGCTGGGCATGCATGCGCACGTGTGTGCACCATGAAGCGCGAGTAGGGCAGTGTGCATGCGTGTAAGGCAGACTGAGCATGTGGGAGCGTGTTGGTAGATGTTTAACACTGTTTGCACTGGTGTGCATGCGTGTAGGGCAGACTGAGCATGTAGGAGCCTGTTGGCAGACCTGTAACACTGTTTGCACTGGTGTGCGCACGTTTTAACCCGAATAAGACGATTGTAAACCATGTAAGCATGTGTGCGCGCGTGTAAGCCACTGTGAGCGCATTTCTGCTGGTATGCATGCTGCTTCCCCCTGAGGAAACAGAAAGGAAAAAGGAAGCAACAGAATTAGTAGGAAGCTAGCAGGGAATACTGCTGGAGCTAGCAGGTGAAAACAATTAGAAGCAGGCAATTACACAGGCAGAATAGTAGCCTAGCCCAGCACTTAAAACTCTGCAAACAGCAGTGCAGGATGTTTCTCTCAAGAGACACTGCAAGACAGGAGTAAGCTAATAGAAGTGAAAACTGAAAAAGCTTCACTCAGAGCAGAAATGTTAGGGGCTGCCATAGCTGTCATAATGAGACATAGGCAACTTGCTGAGGGTGGTGACAATGAAGATGGTGCCAGACAACCCACAGTGAGGAGACGGAGAAGAGTGTACAGGCCCAGGGTCACCTACCATGGGTTACATGAGCTGGAGAAGGTAGAGCACTATAGAGTGGACAGAGAGCTCCTGCAGCAAATAGTTGAGCAGTGCAGGTCACGCCTCACACACAGAACCAACAGAGGGGAACCCATCCCAGTGGAAACCAAGGTATGTGTTGGCCTAAGAATACTAGCAACAGGTACCTTCCAGAGACCAACTGGTGATATGATGGGGATATCACAGGCATCAGCCTCCAGGGTACTGCACCAGTTCCTGGATGCCATGTCAGCACATGTCGGTGATCATGTATATTTCCCCAATGCCCGTGAGGTATTGGCCAGCAATATGTGTCTCTTCCAGCAAATAGCGGAATACCCTGAGGTAGTGGGTGCAATAGACTGCACGCACATACGCATCAAAGCACCAGCCGGTGAGCAGGGTAGGGCCTACATTAACCGCAAGGGCTTCCCCTCCATCCACTGCCAGGTTGTGTGTGATGCCCAGGGCATAATAATGAATGTGTATGCTGGCAGCCCGGGGAGTTACCATGATTCCCACATCTGGCATTTGATGCAGCTGTACCAGACATTTGCCAATGGGGACATCCCACACGGACACCTACTGGGGGATGCAGGTTATGCACTGGAGCTGTGGCTGATGACACCCATCAGAAATGCACACACACACCTGAACAGGAATGCCATAATGAGGCACATGCACAAACACGTAATGTAATAGAGCGTGTGTTTGGGCTGCTCAAGTCACGGTTCCGTTGTCTGGACACATCTGGTGGAGCCTTTTTAGTACACACCAACTACATGTACCCAAATTGTCATGGTATGTGCTATGCTACATAATAGGATCTTGTGAAAACAGCTGCAGCAGGACCAGCATAGGGCTGGGCCAAACAGCCCCCCACCATTGCCAAGGCCATCACAGGCTGAGCGTGACTCGGAGGAGGAACAACCTGAGCCTGCCCCAGTAGGCCGAAGGAGGCGTGCCCAGTATGCCCTGGCCTTGGCAAAGAGGCAACGCATAGCACATACACTGGCTCAGTAGGAACCCTGGGAATGATACCCCCTCTGACTCACTCAAATAATAACAGGGATGCCTAAAATTACATGACCTGCTCACAAACATGTACAGGGAGTGTAATATGCACATCCGACAGAGGCAGCCCTGCAGCACCACCTGAGGCATGAATGCCATGTGTTAAGTAATGTAACACCATGTACTATATGCACACCTGAGGACTCTGACTAACATCCACCCTCACCAAGCATGAAGCCACAAAATGACGATGGGATGATAAATAGCAATAACTGGCTGAAGTAATGCAGGTAGTCAAAGGGGAGCCAATGTGTTCCAGCCTGGGAAGACATGCGGAGCATGACATGATGCACCACCTGCCAGGGGTGGCATGCACCTATCAGTCCAGGCCCCATGGATACTGGCAAAGGCTGGCAGTACCCACAGCATGCCCTGAATAGGTAAGTCTCAAAACACAAACCCACCTTCATAGCTACCACAAGGGATAGGAACCTAGATGTAATGCTACCCAATGCCAGAAGTCTAAACAGCAAGATGTGTGCAGTGTAAACGCACACAGTATGGAGAATGTAGATATCAGTCCTGTAATAGAAAACTGGGTCAAGGCTCGCATCAGCACCCTAACACTACCAGGTCACACCTCATACTGTGCTGTACAGCCGCAAAACATGGAACAAGCTACAAAAGGAGGGTGACTAGCAATAAATGTCAAGGATAACCACACCCCCATGTTGGTACCACAACAAGAAGCAGCATTGAATAGCCATGGTCAAATACCAATGGCTAAAACTGCCTCCCAGTATATAGCCTGCTGCAGACTACTGTCCTAATACCAGGAACTGCACCTGGCCTATGTTGGAATACATGAATATATCAAGCCCCCCAAACCACATTATAATGCTTGGCTGAAAATACCCAGACATACACCGGGAGCATTATACTAGCACCAACACAGTTGGAGAAAAGTTCCCAGAATCCATAAACCAAAATGCCCAGGAACAACGTACCACTCCCACAAGAGGGGTAAGCATACTGGATGTGATAATCAGCAAAATGTGTACTGGATGGCAAGATGAGAAGTGTATCCCTCACTGGTAAGACCAGACCATAGAGTAATCACACTGGATATACACAGCCCGACCCCAGTCCCTGGCCAAAATACTACAGTGAAAAACATGTGTAAAGCATAGGTTGCACCCCTCCAAACCGATGGGGAATCCACGAAAGGCCCTGTGCATTGCAGAATATGGGACACACCGCAGAACATGTTATACAGGCATTCCATGAACACAGCCAGGAAATGCTTGGAGTATGCAATCACAAATAACAACAAGACACAATGCCATACACGCAGGCATCTGGCATGCTGGACTCCAGCCATTACCAAACCATGCAAGAGAATGAGGAAGCTACCACATGATAGAGCAAACATAAAAAGGGAAGTAATCACTGATCAGTAGTATGGCAATAACATATGTCCACACATACAATCCACTAAGGCCAGCCACAACAAGTAGAGTCTGTGAATCCAGAGGCAATGTGACACCTGTCCCAAGTACACAGACAACCACAACTCCCCCCAATAAATACAAATATATGTGATAGATGCAACCATGTATCCAAACAGGAGGCTGAGCTCCCCCAACTCAGTACTGTCAAAACTAGTCAGGAGGAGAAGGTAACCACATACACCACAAACCCAGTCCCACATAGACCTACCACAACTGTAAACCAAACACATAAACACAGAAAAACATTCCTGGAGGCCTTAATTACAAACACACCAAACCAACAGAAGCCTCCAAAGCAGATCCCAAGCAACCACAACCTCCAAACATAGCACATGCAACACATAGTACACAAAGCTGGTGTGCCAAACAGTCACAGGCCAGAAGGAGAAACAACATGCCTGATACAGTTGTAATAGGTGTCTGTATAGGCAGACACACTGCTGTCCCACTCACCAGACTGAACAAGGGAAAGGGTACAGTAAGCTGCCTGTAGGCTGCCACAATATGCCACATAACACAAGTACGCAGGTCACCCCAAAGCAAGCAGAAATATGATGCACAAAATGTCCTTGCTGGTGTGAATGACCTGAGATGTACCTCCCTGGACTACATGAAAAGAGACATGGATGATCTCTCTGAGTATGTACCCCAGGCCGGTATGACACTGGCTGTGTGCAGCATCCAACCCTCACCAAGAATGATGCCACAGTACAAACACAGAATGATCATCTTTAACAGGTGGCACAGTTACAGCTGTCAGTCCAAGAGGGTCTAATGTCTGTCTGCTTGAGATGTCATGCATGACAAGCCATGCTGCTGTTCCAGGGATGGCTTTCACCTGTTACCCCTGTGTGTCTGGATACTGGATAAGGCCTTTGCAACCTCCATAGAGCCGTATGTAGGCAAGGCCAAAAAGACTACCCACCACCCTAGAAAACATAAGTGGTAAGAAACATAAGGGTAATGCTGACTAATGCCAGATGTGTAAACTGCAATATGCATGCCCCTGAGGCACTTCCCAGTATGGAGAACATCGATGTCTGTGCAGTGACAGAAGCCTGCTGCAAGCCTAGTGATAGCACACAAGCACTACCAGGTTATACCACATATCATGCGTTATGGCCCCAACACCTGGACCAAAACATCAAAGGAGGGGGAGTATCCATACGCAGCACAGACACCCATACAGCCAGGTAACTGACAATGCACAAAGCAGCAGAGACCACCCATGTGCACCTAAGTGTAGTCAAAACTGCTGTACAGTCAGTAGCATGCGACAGACCACACTCTCACACACAAGAATTCCACCCAGACATCCTGAAGACACTGGACAGTATGAATGTCCCACCAAATACCAGACAAGGTACTCACAAATTACCACATAGGTGGTAAACCATTATGTATGCAAGGAGTAATCAGGGACCTAGGGACACAAGTCGACAGTAATCTGTCATGTGACACACACAATGCCAATGTGGCTAGGAAGATTGTCGATATTGGACACCGTATCATGAAAGGATTCACATCTACATCAACAGAGGTCACTGTGCCACTGTACTGTTCCCTTATCGCACCCATAATCTAGTACAATGACTCATATGGGATGTACCGTACGTGACACCTGCAGCGGTTCGGAAGACCTCAAAGGTACCCCACCAAGAGGATAAAGGGTGTCAAATATATGTCATATGCTGCCTGGCTGTAGACACCCCAGCTGAATGCAGTCACAGACTGCCTACACAGAGGCATTGTATGTCTGTTGTACAAGGCCATGTCCAACACAGGAGTAATGGACATGCTCCACCACAGGAAATCAAAGCCATTGGAGCTGTGACAGTGACAGATGTCAGCCTCAACACATAATGAAATAGGATGTGCTGGAGGGACAGATACATAACCCAGAGGCTCCCCACACCCAGAAACAGGATCCCAATCCATGTTAGGCAGAGCCCCTCACTGACACCCCTCAACAGGAATATTACCAAGTGGGTGGATGATCGTACATGTATACTGTGGGTCTTCACTGTGTCACGACCAGACAGAGGCACAGTAAAGAAAATCATAAATGGCCATAATAGTCACATAGCAAGGGGCGGTGAAAGGCACACACACTCTGGCTTGGCTTACTAATGCCCTAGGGTGGATAGCCTAGTATGAACCCATGAACCTATGAAGATACAAATTGTACAGGACACTAAGGAGAATCACAAGGCTTACTTAACTGATGGTAGGAACCATGATGGGAATCCACAGATATGCTCCGAATCACACAGATATTACAAACAACATACCAAACACACACACATATTGCCAACATACAACCTGACAGGTGCAGTGCAAACCCCCCCCCCCCACCAAGGACAGAACTGACATGGTCAGACATGCTGCATCTATGTCAGACTACAAAGCAGATATGAGTGGCATCCCACAAGGCTTGGTCCTGGGCCCCCCCCCATTCTGTATATATGTCCCATAGGTATAGGCCAACATGGAAGGACTGTGACTGAACATGTATGCAGGGGAGTACAAACAGCCCACCATATCCGACCCCCAGCTGACACAAGCAACCCACAAAAGGGCCACCTACAAACAGACAACTGGAGCCATAACCATGTCAGCAAGCTAATTGCAGAACTGTGGATAGACACCCACCATGGATATACAGTAAGTGCCCACAAATGACCACACAGGTGCTAACCCATTATGTACCTAACATGTAATGAGAGACCTGGGGACACAAGGTGATAGATATCCTGCACTGGACAAACATGTGGCTGTAGTGTTCGCAGAAACATACCATATACCCACCCAATCATGAAGGTTGTCAGATGCAGATAAGGGGAGGTCACTGTGGCTCTGCAGTCATCCTTCATCAGCGTCACAATTGACTACAATAGCCCCGGTGGGATATACCTCAGCAGACACCTCCATCAACTGTAAAGTCCACAACAGTACCCCACCAGGAGTAGCAAAGAGCATGAACAGATGCCATGTGTTGCCTGAGTAAACAAACTGCAGCCCCACACACTGCCATACTGCCCAGCTACAGGCAAGCTGTGCCTGATGTATGAAGCCATGTCCAACCTGGAATCAATGAACATGCTGCACCTTATACAATCTGAATGGCAGTGAGCTATGCACATGAGAGACCTGAACCCCAGCACTGACATACATAGGACAAGCTGTACAGAATGATCCATAAAACAGAAGGCACCCCCACTCTTGAGTAGACTCCCGGTACAGGTTAGCCAGAGAGTCACCTATCGACACCCCTCAAGAGGAATCCTGATGAGTGGATGAGAGATGGTAGGTTAACCCTGGGTATCACTGTTATGTCAGTGGTAGATGGAGGCACAGTATACCAACCATGACATATGTCATGGCAAACTCCAGTTACAATGTGTGTCGAAGGACAAACACACCCTGTGACTAGCATCGGAAATGGCCTAGGGAACATCGCTAGTGTTTGCCAATGTCCACCTATGTTGTGGAATACACTACCAATGTTGGACGAGCCTGGTGTAGGTAGTCCATATCTGAACATAATGCAACATGTTCATATGTGCACAACTGGCCCCTACACAGTCTGTTGTGCACACTGTGAAGATGTCAAGCAGTGATAGGACTAAAGCCCAGGATACTGTCCACCACAGTGAAAGTACTGAACCAGTACACTATACGGTACTACAGTGTTAGGTCATTATGAAAGTATGTTGACAACTGTCTGCAAAGTATCCCATGCAATCCCTGCAGGCACAGTATAATCCCTGTTGTGGCAGACACGAAGCAGTTGGCCAGTTAGTACACAACATGACACCCAACACACAATCATAAACGTGAGATATTGTTGAAGTTCACACACACCCAAATATGTGGTGGACTTCAGAGTGCAACATATGGAAAGCTCACACTGGGCATGCTTGCACACTTTGATAAATGAGGCATACGTCAGACAACATGCCATGGAAAGGCTGAACTGGGCATGCTCACACACTTAGGCCATATCTCCGTTTAGCAGTTGGCCACACATATCTGGTATTTGTACGTGTTATTCCAGGAACCAACCACAACACAGCAATCTGCCCAGTGCACATAGTAAATGACTACAGAGACATAAGTGATATAGTGGATTGCCGTCATATGCAAACATCTTCCACAGATACACAAGTTGGTCATAGGAACAGGGAATGCTATGGCAATAAAGACCTGCAAACAGTAGAACAGCACAACAAATATTGTGCATCTGACAATTGAACATATGGGTGTAGAGGTCAATACTAGGCTTGTTGCTTTAGGGAATGACAGCTCAGCCAGAGTGTGCTTGGCATCTGCATCCCCAGTACAGTAGACTACTGTGCCACTGAAAAGTAGGTCACATAAAGCAATGTGTGAGGCTAGTGAGCTGTGCCTCTGTCAAGCAGGGGCACAGTGGAGATCCCAGGGTTTGAATGTGCTAAGCCACAGCCATGTTGTTGGTGTGTGCTGGAAGAGGGTTGCAGAGGATCCCTAACAGTAAGGGGCCATCAGTAACAGACTGAGGGGAGCCCTATCTGCATTGTCTGGACAATTCCACTGTCAACACTGTGTTGTGATGATTATGTGGGAATGAAGTGTCATGCCGGAACTGTTCACAGATGTCCTCCCTCTGTGGGCTACAGCTCTGCAATGTATTAGCTCACTCTGTCTGTTGGACGGCTCATATATGGCTGGAGTACACCTGACAGGTGTCTTGTTGTGGAGCAGTCATGGATATATGTGGAATAGCATGATCAATGCAAACCATACACATGCTCATAGAATGCAATTGTCAAGGATTATGCTGAGTGGCCAGTATAGTCCCCCAGCATGGGTCCTTTAAAGTCGGCCACCCCAGTCTTCACAAGTGTAGAGTCTGCTTGTGCTAAATACAGTTTGTGTGCAGTGACAACCTTGCCTGGGGGTGGGGATGGGATATGGATGTCCAGGGAAAGGTGGGTATGGTCAGATATCAACAATGGTGGTCTACCTCTGGTGTGGAACAGTGAGTGCCCATGTTGCAGATGGACAAGTGCAATATGTATTCCCCCATGTGGCTGTGGTGTGTGGTTCTGCCATAGCACATGGACCCACAAACTGTAGTGGCTGTAGGGTAAAGTGGTAAAGGCCTGAGTAGTTCTCACACACAATATGCCTGTACCTGATGTTAACAACTGGAATGGTGTATGTGAACACCTGCATATCCCGGCACTTTTCCCAGGGAAGCTAAGTGTGTGTCCTGGATGTGGGTGTGGTGTTCTGGACTGGTTGTGTTGTGTGTTACAGGTCATGTGGTCACAAAGCATGGTATAGAACATAACCTGCCAGTGCAATGTGCATATCTGACCCTGACGTAGGTGGCTGCAAATGCATATATATGCTATCCCCCACCTGACAGGTAGTACTAGATGTACATAACTCTGTAGAAATAAAGATGTCAGCACCCTATAAATACTGCAGGTGCAGACCAGATGCCCAGTAATTCGGTTAGCGCGCTCTGCTAATGCATCTCCCTCAAGTGTCATAATATAGGTAGGTAGGAGTTCGAACCATGCAATTGCTCAGTGTGTGTGTGTGTGTGTGTGTGTGTGTGTGTGTGTGTGTGTGTGTGTGTGAGTGGGGTTGATGGCTGTGTGAGTAAGATGTCCCTTTTGGCAACTGTGAAAGCACTCTACAGGATGCACATTCCCCTATCTCAGCACGGATGATGTCAGCACCCTATAAGTACAGCAGGAGAAGGGAAACCTCCCAGTAATGCGAATAGCGTGCTCCGTTAATGCGTCTATCATGAGTGTTATAACATAGTTAGGTAGGGGTTTGAATCCTGCAACTGCCCAGTGTGTGTGGAGGGGCGTTAGTGTGTGTGTGAGGGAGATGTCCCTTTTGGCAACTGTGAAAGCACTCTACAGGATGCACATTCCCCTATCTCAGCACGGATGATGACAGCACCCTATAAGTACAGCAGGAGAAGGCAAACCTCCCAGTAATTCGAATAGCGCACTCTGCTAATATGTTTCTCTCAAGTGTCATAATATCGTTAGGTAGGAGTTTGAAACTGGCAAGTGTGTGTGTGTTTGGATGTGGGGAGTTTGTGTGTGTGCAATTCTGTATAAAAAACATGTGTTTTTTTGCAATCAGGAGATCACACTACATGATGCACATTACCCTTTCCAAACAGTGATGATGTCAGCACCCTATAGATACAGCTGGAGAAGAGACACCTACCAGTAATCTGAATAGCGCAGTCTGCTACAGCGTCACTCTCAAGTGTCATAGCATAGTTAGGTAGGGGTTTGGAACCTCCAAATGGAAAGTGTGTGTGTGTGTTTGCATGTGGGGAGTTTGTGTATGTGCAGTTCTGTATAAAAAACATGTTAGTTTTGGCAATCAGGAGATCACACTACCTGATGCACATTACCCTTTCAAAACACTGATGATGTCAGCACCCTGTAAGTACAGCCAGAGAAAAGGAGCCTCCTAGTAATCCGAATAGTGCGCTTCGCTAATGCATCTCTCTCAAGTGTCGTGACTTAGTTAGGTAGGAGTATGAATCCTGCAAGCGGGGGGGGTTAATAGGGTGTGTGTAAATGCAAGTGTGAGAGAACAGATCTTTTTGGCAAATACAGGGGGGGGTAATAGGGTGTGTGTAAAGGGTGTGTGTAAATGCAAGTGTGAGAGAACAGATCTTTTTGGCAAATACAGGTGGGGGGTAATAGGGTGTGTGTAAATGCAAGTGTGAGAGAACAGATCTTTTTGGCAAATACAGGGGGGGTAATAGGGTGTGTGTAAATGCAAGTGTGAGAGAACAGATCTTTTTGGCAAATACAGGGGGGGGGGGTAATAGGGTGTGTGTAAATGCAAGTGTGAGAGAACAGATCTTTTTGGCAAATACAGGGGAGGGGTAATAGGGTGTGTGTAAATGCAAGTGTGAGAGAACAGATCTTTTTGGCAAATACGACAATACACCAGATGCTGCATATTCCCCCAGTAAACACAGGGGATGTCACCACACTATCAGCACAGCCAAACAGGGCTAGTTGGCCAGTAATGCCAATAGTGCGCTCTGCTACTGGGTCTATTACCATTGTCAGAGTACAGATAGGTATGTTTTGGTAACCCACAACTGCCACGTGTGGTTGTGTCACATATTATAACCTTGTGTGGGTCTTAGTGCATAACAATGCATGCCATTGCCTAAACCAGCAATGGCAATGCACACATGATGTATGTGTGTGACACATACACATAAATACCTGTGACCTGCAGTAGTTACCATGTCTGACACATGCCTCGAGTTGATATATGGTATTTGCAATGCATAACAATATGACTGTGTCTTACTGTGCAGGGGCCGCACGCAGTATGTGTCTATACAGTGTGGGTGTATATGGTAAAATACCTACAGCAGGGGATGCACATCTGGTCTGGGCCATATAGTCTACATGTAGTCGATGTACAGGTGCTGCATGTTCCCACCTGTTGTGGGAGTGGTAACATGTCATTCCACTGCAATTCAGTGACCACATGCTGGGAACCCTTCAAGTAGTGTGTTGTAGCTACAGTAATGCTCACGCACAATGTTTGGCTGGATGCAGTCCAGCCATATAAAGACGGTTCTTGAGACTTGCATATTGCCAGTGTTGTTATGGAGGATAGGTGGGTTTCCTGTGTATGGGAGGGTTGTGTGTGCCAGGCTATGAACTAGATGGCCATCTGACACACTGTTAGCTGCACATGAATAGGCCCTGATGCTTTGTGCTGTGCCAACAACCTGGAAGTGTGTGTATCTGTGGTGCCTAGGGATACCACCCCCCTGTCCAGTGTTACATGTGTAGGGGACGACTGGCATGGTATGAGGTATAACCTGGCAGTGATGGGATGCACCTGTGAGCCATGAATCAGGACTCTGGTACTGCACAGACATTGCAGTTCACCGTGCTGTGGACAGTGTCCAGTGCATGCATCTTGCGGTGTACACTGCTGGTGTTGTGTAGCATCACTGTTAGTGTCCTATCCTGTGTGATACCCGCGGAGGTGGCTATGTAATCCGTGTCCTGCAGCATACGGCAGTATGTGTGTATTAAGGGGCTTCGCCAATATACATTGGGCCATGGATGTCACATGCAAGCTGCCCCTCACACATCATTGTGGCTTCCCTAGCATGTAGGCACACGTTGACAGCCAGTGGATACCCTATGAATGACATTGGAGACTGAGCAGAATGTAGACATAGAACACCCTTCCTACATATAGTGGTAGCATACCTGGTGAGGGTATGATGGCAGCCAAGATCAGGCTCATACTGGCCCATGCCACATGCTGAGAGATCCCTTCTATGTTCCCTATCATGTAGTCCAGGGAGGTATGTCTCAGGTCATCCATAGTGGCATGGTCAATGACTGAGTCATATGTGTCCATGCCTCTGACTGACCTGTATGCATGTGTTTTGTGGTGGACCATAGTGCCCCAGAGGCATATCACTGTGACCTTCACCATGTACAGCCTGTTGAGCGGGACCCCACTGCAGTGGCCAAGAGAGGTACCTGACACATCTGTAGCAGCTGTGTTGTGTAGCCCTACAGGTTGTGAGTGTGTGGCACACAGGATGTGTGTGCCATGTGTGGCATGTGCTCTGTTCTGACGCAACATATGCCTGTGTGCCAGCTGCAGAGGTGTGTGATGCTCAGGCAGGATGCTATTCTGAGTCCTCACGTATGCCCCAGTGTGTTCAGCTTGCTGTCAGTGCGTGTCTATGTCTGACCGGTATTGTAGTCACTGTAGTATGACATGCCACCTGACAGGGTATGGCATTACTGGGTTCAGAGTGCTCAGTCCCCAGATTGGCTATGTGGTGGCATCCCACACATGTGTTGCACGTTCCTGGCCAAGGGTGATGGTTGACGGCATACATGTGGCAGCTGTGACATTGCCACATGACTCACATAAACCACAACTGGACCATAGAGGTGATTCACAGGTTACCTTTGCACATACTACCCTAGTAGTGCGATTGCCATGGTGAGTACCAACACATAGGGCCAATGGGGAACAACATACTGAAGGTGTGTATGTGTGGGTGTACTGCTACTGTTTCACTGGCATATATGACTGCACATGTGGGTAAATGCCAGGTAAGACATGTGCAATGTGTCACAAGCAACGTACATACGAACAGGACAGACAGTGACGTTTTGTCATGTGTAAACTTGACATACGTATCGTACGCTATGCAGATGTCACTAGGAGTCCACAGAAGCACTGTAACTCTGCATTGCAGGTGGAAGCAGTGTTCCAGGAAACCCCAAGCGAACATGCATGCAAATAAAGCTACAGTAAGGAGGGCTGGAAGTAGTCCATTGTACAACAAAGAAGGGGTAACACTAACAGTAGGTAACAGTGCAAATATGTAGGCACTATCAACATGTACCCAGGAATGCACAGTGCAGATGCCCATAGTAGAACTGATATTATGTCATAGTTAATTGTGATTTGGATTACATTGGTACTGCACACATATCAACATGCGCAAACATCCACATTGCATACTCGTTGTGTGCAACTTGCCACCATTACTGTACATGTCCATCATTGCATATCACTACTTGCATTAGCTTCCCCCCTGTGCTACCCATGTATGTGGCTATCTGTTGACATCCTTACCACTGGTATGCAATTATGTGCAGCTATTAGACTTTGGTACGTACTATGGGTGCAGATAAGAATTCAGGGCAGTCATACCGTTACTGCATCAGGCATGTTGGGATATACACACAGTCATATCAGCACACTGTACTGTTACCAACATGATACTGCTAATACACTTCTATGTAGTCACCCTGTGCATCAGCAACATGTTTACCTGTTCCTGCACTGATGTTGGAGATTGCAGGAGGTGGCACAGTTTCATCATATGCACAGGGTGTGAATTAGGTATGCCTGAGTCTTCCACTGATACAACCAATTGACATGTGTGTGTATGTATGTTGGTGAGGGTCAGCAGTACAGGGTGGGGCACTGTTGGTGCAGTGAGTGCGTGTATGTGGTAGCCCTAGGTGTTAACATTTCGCATGTGTGTATGCACGCACACAGTTCCACCTCATGGCTGCCATATACAGGGGTTTGTGGACAGCCACAGACTGCACCTGGCAGGTCATACAGATCAGTGTCTGTGAGCACGGACATGGTACCTGTGCCTGGCAGGGATGCTATGGACCGTATCCGGTACTAAGCCAGACTGGGTACTGTCATCAGAAGTGGGAGTGTGTTGACTGGACACACGTCCCTGTTGGGACTGTCCAGAGCCATGTGCACGTGGTCTCCTGGGGCGTTCCGATGACAGCACAGACCCAGCATTACTGGGGCTGCTGCTGGCACTATGGGGTGTGCGCGGGCCTGTTGTCGTCCACGCCGACTGCCAGCTGCTGCTGTTGCTGGCATACGGCCATGTCGATGCCGCAACCGCCCACCATTGCCCTGGCTCATGGACATTTGGTTGTGGAACTGCTGTAATATGTCCCCACAACATCTGTCTATGACATCGGTGAAATTACGGATAGCATCCGCGATGTCACGCATACTGTCAGTCATGGCTGTGCGACATGCTCTCAGCTCCCTCAGACCCTGTCTGGTGTACCTTTCCATACGCGACTGTGCCTGCATGACAGTCTGACACATAGCTGAGGTTGACAGACCTCTTTGGGCACGTCTGCCAGAGGCAGTACGCCCATGGATGCTCCCACGAGAACCCATGGGCAACTGTCTGTGTGGTACCATCACAGGACCCTGCCCATGGCTGCTGTGTGGGGATGCATGTTCCACAGATACCACATTACCCTGGTCAATGCCCACTGTATCCTGTCCATCACCTAGGGACAATGGTGACAAAGGATGTACTGGCAGGATGACTGTGCGCAATGATGGGGTTGACAGCTGTGTACTGTCAATTGGCTGACCAATGGCAGACCCTGACACACCTTCTTGTACTATTACACAGATATCATCATTACCAGTACCTGTGGCACCAGATTCAGGTTCCCTGCTGCAGGACACCAGACCAGCACCAGAGCCTGTGGGAGGAAGACAGGAAACACAGTTTACAGTGTCCACACAATGTTACCAGTGATGCACTTATGCACACATGCACACATGCACACATTGACACAGGCACACATGCACACATGCACACGTGGACACATGCACACATGCACATATGCACACATGCACACATGGACACATGCACACATGCACACATGCACACGTGGACATGTGTACACATGCACACATGCACACGTGCACACGTGCACACGTGGACAAATGCAGACATGCATACGTGGACACAGGCACACATGCGCACACGCACACATGCACACCCTGCAGTATACACACAGAGCACTACTGAGTTACACTAGTATTACTAGCACTATCAGGACTATTATAGGTATTGTTAAACACACTCACCATCATGGATGGCCTGCCTTGCTGTAACCCCGGAGGGACCTGCAGAAATGAGGAGATTAATGTCAGTGGGCACAACTGTGCCATTGATACTGCATATGATACAGTGCAGTAGTACACCAGTTGCCTTTCACACGTCAGCTGCTGATATTGCCAATATCACACATGCACAATTACATACTATGTTGACAGCTACATACCATGGACACACCTTACACATGCATAAACTAACAGTGTACAGAACAGTCAAGTGTACATATGACATATTACCTGCACGCTCCATGTCGTGCTGCTGTGTGGATCCAGCCTCCATCATGATGCAGGTGTATTGCTGTTGCTGTTCTGGGGCTGGAGCCACAACACTTAGGAGTAGCCTCCAGTCTGGTGAGGGGGATGTGGCCACCCACCTCCTGTGGCAACCTGTTGCCTGTGGATATCTGGCCGCTGACGGACATTTCTGATTAAATCACTGCAGTGATGTCGTACCTGCTCATATGTCCTATTATGCATGCCAATGTCATTTACCCTACGGACAAGGTCCTGCCACAGTGCAGCCCTCTCCTGCTGATTCTGGCTGGTGCAGGAAAACAGTATGTCATACTCCCACACCAGGCTCTGGTGTATCTCCTCATCTTCCACTGCAGAGTAGGCGGGATTATGCTGACATGCCATCTCCCTGGAAGGGAACACAAACAGGATATCAGCAGACTATGTCAGCAATATATGGCACACATACTATACATGATACTCCAGTGTAGTGATATACTACTACTCCCATATGTTGCATGTGTGTGTCTCGTGGTGGATACACAAGTACATGGCCAGATATCAGTGCTCAGCCAACACCTGTGAAACAATACCTGCCACATTCCATACAACATAGTAGCATGCCCCATCGGTCAGCACACTGCGACAGGTCCAATGCACAATCTCACTCTGGGGGTTCATACCAAGGTACTGTATGTGGAATGCCATCCACTAGTGTGATGTGGACACAAGTTACTCGGCCTGGATATACATATCCCACCACCACCACCAGCACAGTAGACTACTTTGATATGTATGTGATTAGACAGTTATTCACTTGTTAGGACTGAGATGGTGGACACAGGCACACATGCACACATGCACACATGCACACATGGACACAGGCACACCTGCACACATGCACACATGCACACCCTGCAGTATACACACAGAGCACTACTGAGTTACACTAGTATTACTAGCACTATCAGGACTATTATAGGTATTGTTAAACACACTCACCATCATAGATGGCCTGCCTTGCTGTAACCCCGGAGGGACCTGCAGAAATGAGGAGATTAATGTCAGTGGGCACAACTGTGCCATTGATACTGCATATGATACAGTGCAGTAGTACACAGTTGCCTTTCACCGTCAGCTGCTGATATTGCCAATATCACACATGCACAATTACATACTATGTTGACAGCTACATACCACGGACACACCTTACACATGCATAAACTAACAGTGTACAGAACAGTCAAGTGTACATATGACATATTACCTGCACGCTCCATCGTGCTGCTGTGTGGATCCAGCCTCCATCATGATGCAGGTGTATTGCTGTTGCTGTTCTGGGGCTGGAGCCACAACACTTAGGAGTAGCCCCTCCAGTCTGGTGAGAGGGGATGTGGCCACCCACCTCCTGTGGCAACCTGTTGCCTGTGGATATCCGCCTTGCGCTGACGGACATTTCTGATTAAATCACTGCAGTGATGTCGTACCTGCTCATATGTCCTATTATGCGTGCCAATGTCATTTACCCTACGGACAAGGTCCTGCCACAGTGCAGCCCTCTCCTGCTGATTCTGGCTGGTGCAGGAAAACAGTATGTCATACTCCCACACCAGGCTCTGGTGTATCTCCTCATCTTCCACTGCAGAGTAGGCGGGATTATGCTGACACGCCATCTCCCTGGAAGGGAACACAAACAGGATATCAGCAGACTATGTCAGCAATATATGGCACACATACTATACATGATACTCCAGTGTAGTGATATACTACTACTCCCATATGTTGCATGTGTGTGTCTTGTGGTGGATACACAAGTACATGGCCAGATATCAGTGCTCAGCTAACACCTGTGAAACAATACCTGCCACATTCCATACAACATAGTAGCATGCCCCATCGGTCAGCACACTGTGACAGGTCCAATGCACAATCTCACTCTGGGGGTTCATACCAAGGTACTGTATGTGGAATGCCATCCACTAGTGTGATGTGGACACAAGTTACTCGGCCTGGATATACATATCCCACCACCACCACCAGCACAGTAGACTACTTTGATATGTATGTGATTAGACAGTTATTCACTTGTTAGGACTGAGATGGTATCCATGCAGCCCACTGGGCCAGTGGAAGCCACAACCCACACTGCTGACCCCTTTGCGAATGCTTACCATGGACATCCCACAGATTGCATTGGAACTTGCACACACATTTCTAACCCAGACCCTATGCACAAGGTTAGGCATCCTGTCCGGTGGACCCCAGCCAGAGGCAGATTGTATAACAATAGCAGGAGGCTACTGCAGGACAGAGCAGATTCACATTAAGGGAAGGCCTCTGTGGTCAGCACTGGTAATACGCTACGGTCTCTCATAACAACGGCCATGGCCTACTCTGGGAGGGAAATGGCCACAAACACTATAGATAACCACAAGGCCTTCTTCAGTTATGTTACACATATGGACCAAATGCCTCAGATATGCTCTGAGTTAATACACACCTACTTAACATTCACCGAACTCACAGATATTGGCAACATTCCTGCAGACAGGTTCGGTGCACGTATCCCCCCTCCTTCTCCCCCACAAGTAGAAATAATTATCACAGCTGAATGTAACCTCCCTATCATCTCACATGTCCAGGTGAGGGCTGCCCTCAGCAAAGCAGAACACACAGCATCACTGTGACCTGATGGTATCCCTGGATGTGTGCTACGTGCACTCCAAGATGACATACAACCGTATATAAGACTGATATTTAACCTTGGCCGTACTACAGGATATGTACCTGAACACTGGCATACAGCAACAGTGGTCCCACACCATTAAGGAGGCACCTCTACTGACCCTGGGAACTACCGCATCATAAGCATAACCAGCCTGGTCTGCTAAGCTATGGAATTATTCAGTATGGGACGCATATACAGCGATATTGGGTACCTGCAGACACTTGTTCCCGGCCAGTTTGCCTTTGTGATGGGCTGATCCTGCCTTTTGAACCTGGCTGACCTTTATAAACATTCACTACAGCCATTGATGAGGGCAATGCACAGACAACTGCTGCCAGGATCATGGCCTAACACTGACTGACATGTAATGTATAGTCATCACCTTTTGGTGGAACTACGTACCCACAACATATCACATGGACATACCTATAGATACAGACCTATGACACATTTGGAGGGTTCACAGTATGCAGACTATTAACCTGCTACTTTACATTACCTGTGTTTGTCACAGCTGGTTGTGTTACCACTATGTCTGCTTCCTGCTGCTGCTGGCATGGCTTGCTACTGTCACTGCTGACAGCTTAGACTCAGTGTGTAGCGTGTGTATTTTTTTTTCTCTCACGCTCTGTCTCTGTCTCTGTCTGTCTCTCTCCCTCTGTCTGCTTCCTGACAGTGCAATGAACGTATTGCATGTGTGGAGTGTTAGTACAGGATGCTTTTGTAGGTATCTGCATAGGTCCATGTGATGGCCTCTGCACCAATTGTAAGCCAGCATTTGCTAATTGCATGCAGCCAGTTGTGTACTGATTGCAGTTCTCACAGTGATTTCAGGACAGTGCTATAAAAGGGTATGTGAGATAGGCGTTGCCCTTTCAGATTGTAAGGGCGGGGACCATGCTGGTATGCTGTGGACACTGTTCTGTGAGTGTAAAGGTTAGTATCTCTCATGATTCAGGCTGTGTTGTAGATTCACATTTCTCCTTTCCTCTCTCCTGTTCCCTGTAGTAAGTGTGAATGCACAATGACACCTACAACTATATATATATATATATATATATATATATATATATATATATATATATATATATATATATACACACATTTATATATGTACATTAACTGACATTATTACCTACTAGCTACCAAATAGCATGGCTGTTTCTGTTCACACACTACTATTAATGAAATCCACTAGTTTTGACAGTAATTCTAAATTACATGCTTTGTGTACTACACATCTTATATTCCCTTTACATTCATTCCTACTATTACATGATATATTTATTTTAGCACAATGTTCTTGTATAAGGGTCATGGCTTAGTGGTAGGTTATGCAGACTACTGTTTCCAAGGTCCTGGGTTCGGGACTGACAGTGGGATTTTATTTTGCTTTTGAACTGACTACAGGACCTGTCAATCAGAGTGACTAAGGCACTTTTAAGCAGTTGTAACCAGGTTAGCGCTGGTTTGCGCGGAGCTCACGCATGCACACTGGCGTTTAGCTCCGCGCACACTGCAGCTTACAACCGCTTAACAGTGCTTACTCTGGCACACCAGCGTTATTTTCTTTGAAAGAAATGGAAATGGGAGACAGGAAAGTGGTGAAAAAGGGGTCACAAAGAGGGTAAGACAGTAGGGAAACAAGCTTGGGATTTACAGGAGGGATGTAGGTAAGGCCCATAGCTGCCCATTTCTTCATCAGCAACAGCTGTGCATATGTATGTAATTTGGTGTGACATTTGAAACCTTCCACCCCTGAGAGAGGTGTCAGGACAACAATAATACTTGTTGTACAGCCAATTGTAATTGATAGTTTCCATGTCCAGCAGACATGTGTGCGGAATGGGCAGCTATGTATGGGCGTAATTTTTTTGTGGGTACAGAGTGCCCTTTTTTTTTTTTTTTTTCAGGTGAGAGTGGTATGTCAGGTGAAGGAAGTCAGTATAGCTGGGGAGGTAGGTTGGGAAGGTCAACAGACAAGACAAACAAGACGCATACAGGGGCGGTGTATGACACATGTGGGGGGGTTACACAATTGACAGGGATGGAGGTTTGGATATCCAGAGCCCATGAGCCCACAGATGGCAACAGTGGAACTGATATCCCCACCCATGGGCAGTTGCCACTGTTCCTTCACTGCCCAGGATGGGGCTGTTCTGGGGGCTGTGTAGGCCGGGCAACAGGCATGCCCGTAAGTTGTGCCACCTGTGCCTCAAGCTGGCGTAGGGGCCCAAGAACAGAGTCCTGGATCTCCCTACGCACCACAGTCCGGATGCTACGGAGGGTGAGTGGTGGTTCTCCTCCTGCCACACTTGCAGAGGGGGGACGAGCCCCATCCCCTGCAGCGCTTCCACCCGCAGGTGGCACAGGGCCACCGGACGAGGGTCCAGACTAGGCACTAGTGCCAGGTGCACTCGCCAGCTGAGGTGGGAGAGGCGGGTCCGCTGGAACCCGCCTTCCCTGTCGTCCTATGTTTTGCATTATGTCATGACAGTTTGGGTTAGTAACATATAATAGCATTCACAATTAGTTGTAACAGCATGCATTAGTATTCCCATTAACCAAACACCCAGATATTCACACCATTGAACAGCGAGCATAACACATGCATAATTTGAACAGCAATACACAGTCCAACAACATGCAGGGTTGATTGATGGCAACAGGCCATCAGATTTGGATGTATGAACAGGGCAGATGCATCAACGGACATGCAAATATTTATGACCCAACAGGACAAATGTCCAGGGGTGTTAATTGTGATTGCACATACCATTTTCACGTGGAATGGGTTATATGTAGTTATAGGGTGGGGTGAAGAAAATAATATTAACACCTTTGAATACCAATACATATGCTGTACATTTCTATATACACACTACTGTTCTAACTACAGTTTCCTATATGATAACTACTTCAATTTGGTGATAGGACTGTTACTGCTACATCAATATACATTTTATTGTTCTTCATACACATTCATATCTGGCTTTGTTCAGCTACATCATCCTGCTACATTTGCTTTATATATCTATAGACAACTGTGGATGTTTGGTATGTCAGACAATCATACTATCTGCATATTGCAGACTGAGAGCAACATATCCAGATTTTGGGATACACATTCCAGCTGCAGCAACACTTTGAACAGATTTCGCTGTTTGGCTTTGCTTCTCACATGCATTTCATTCTGTACTGACTGCAGTATACTTTATTCGGGGGTTATTACTACTTTATTGGTGGATTCATAACACTTTCTCACACTCTCTCACTTGTTTTCATTTTACTATTCAGGATGGTACTTACTTCTAGGCTTTATTGACATGTTTTACCTGTAGTTATTACAATCCTTTCCAGCAGTCTCACTTCTGTCATGTTTCAGTATTTCAACAGGGGTATATTTCACACATGTGATTTGCTCATCTTCTGCAGCTGTACTTTTAGGCCTGCTGCTGGTTGTGTACTATTATATTACAGGTGGGGCATCTTTATTTCAGACTTTATTTCAGACATTTTAATTTTTCTGTTTGGATTACAGACTGCAACACACTTTTGTAATCAAGCAATACTTGCAAACACCCTTACACTTGTTACTTGCACATTCTATTACTTATTGACTACACAGCACTCTTTTGCTAACTGTCATACTTTTATATTTCTTTACAGTTACTGGGAGAGGTTTACTGACCTGCCTGGTGGCGCAACCGCACCAGCCTATTGCCATAGGCTCTGTGGTTCGCAGAACGGACACCTGCAGCTGTAATATAAATGAAGTAATATTGGAATACACATCTCCATAATATCAGCTAGTTTAATTTCTTACATACATAATTACATGTAACTTACTCAGTAGTGGGGCGTTGGGCATTTGCCGGGCCTCCTGGATCCAAAGTTTCAATTGGTCCTGCTTGCATCTCTTCAGGTCCGCATGGTGGGGGCGAACCTGCTCACCAGTCCTTGGAATCCCTGTGGCACTGGTGAGATCATGAGCCAACCGGTCCCACGCCTCAGCCCTATATGCTCCCCACAGGACCTGGCCCTGCATGAGTTGGGCCTCATGATTGTGGACTAGGAGCCAGACCATGTATCTGGACTCCTCAATGCCCCACCTCTGTGCTTGAAAGCAACTACCCTCACCTACTCCTGTCATTCTGGCTGCAAGTCAGTTCTACAATCGTTTATGCTGTGTATTCCCGCCTATGGGGCTTATATATGCCGTTTTTCCCGCACATATCTGTGATTGGCCATTTTGGAATTGTGTCAACTTCACAAAACCTGCTTTGTCATGCTCCACTTTGTATTCATTCCTATATATTTGCTATTACTGCATTTATAGGTACTGCTGTCATGGCTTAGTAGTTCAGTACCTTGACTATGGTGCATAGTATCCTGGGTTCGAACCTGGCCACTGTTTTTTATTTTTATGACTGTCCAGACAGGCTGAGGGGTGTGTCTGTGTAAAGGCAGTTTTGATACGGCTTGCTCAACGTTGCCCGTCGGTTAGCTTGTTGGCGCGGTGCGCAGCTCCGCGCAAATGGGGTGCGCTGGTTTATGCCTCATTTGGCTATCAGCACGCATATTACACTCAGCTCAGCTAGGGGCACACAGTTTCAGCGTGTTAAAGCATTACTCACCTACGGGCACTCATTTTGCACCTGTTGAATCACTGCTCACCTTTGGGCTCTCATTTTGCACCTGTTAAACCACTGCTCACCTACGGGCAGATGCACTCACCTTGTTAAACTGTAGCTCAGCTATAGGCACATCTGGCATTTTTTATTATTTTGTTATCTCACATTTCTTCAAAATAAATGGACTATTTCATTACATTTTACATGAACTATTATTTTATATGTGTACATGTTTGTCAGGGACTTGTTTCATGCTTATTTTACTAAAAATAAAAGTTGTTGTTGTGGGGGCTCGAACCATGAATGCCTGCTCTTCAGCCAATGTCTCTACCGCTACGCTATTGCTTCTTGGTTTACTTTGCATATTTAGTTCTTATATCCTTTTCCACTGACTGCTAACTGTGGCTAAGCTACAGGCACGCCCGCGCAAACGAGCGCACTCACGGGCAAACATCTTTACGTTTAAAAAAAATATATAAGATGTTCATTTATATATTTTATGTTCATAGTCTGTGGGGGCATGTGTTGTGTTGTGTTTATTCACATTTCCATGGCCTCTGTCGTGGGTGTTTACTTTGGGCAATTTTACTCTTCTGGGGGCGTGTCTGCTTGCAGGGCTCGGCCTATGGACACGCCCCCTACTGTCTTCCACGGACCGTGTTAGCCTTTGGTGTGATTCAGCATGCCCTCATGCATATGCATGACATGCTGACGTCACACCATTTAACTGCAGCCTCCGTGTAAGCCTTGTAACTCTTACATGGAGGCTTCGTGAATCCTGCCCATCATTTAACCAACATATGATTGGCAAAATAATTTAAGGAATAAGGGCACACATCTTACATCTCCCTTTTTCTGAAAAATAAATGACCTAGAACTTTACAATACAGTTCATTAAAGTCTGTGATTTTCTACTGTCTCTCCGATAGTGTGCTTATATTTTTCCAACATTTTTGTTACGCTCTGTTTTAAACAGGTTTCTCTGAGTACTGTCGTCATTTTTACTGAAGAATTATATGCTTTTTGGTATTCAAAATTTATGGTAATTAGATGCCCATATTTTTAGCTGAACGTACCTATTTTTCAAGGGCCTTTGTTCCTACTTTCAATGTCTGCAGGATGAGAGGGATAGAAGTAGGGTCGGCATTGTTTGAAGTGGTATCCTGTGCAAAAAGACTCCATGGCACCCCCACCTCTTAGCTGACCAACCCATTATTTTTGTTCAGGCAATAGCTGGGAGAAAAAGGTTGTTAAAAAAAGCCTGTAAAATGCACCTCAGAGCATCTAGAACCCTCATGACCTAATACGGTTCTTGCCTCTTTCAACACGCACTCTGATAACTGTTGAGCAAACAACTCTATTAAGTCATGATGGATCTGGATGCTCTGAGGTGCATTTTACAGTTTTTTAAATAACCTTTTACCCTCACCAATTACCTGAACAAAAACCATGATCCAAGAAAGAAAATCAGTCTCATCTTCAAATGTGTTTTTCTTGCATCCTTTCAGGACATCCTAATTAACCAAGGCTATACTGTAATAGCTGCTGTGGCAATAACTGTATTAAGCTGGGGGGAGGGGTCTGGTGGCCATTACCCCCCCCCCCATGCCACTGGAGCTCTAGAGGCTCTAATGTACATTTTATATTTTTTAAACATCCTTTTTCATCAGATTGCTTGAACAAAAACAATGACTAAGGAACAGGTTTATTCTTACTCTTAAACTTTGTTTTTCCTGCTTCCTTTAGCAGATTTAACATCTTTTTAGCAGCTTCTAACTGACCAAGACTACACTGTAAAAAGTGTAGTGGAAATAATTATATTAAGCCAATAGGCTGGAGACTGCTAGGCCCCAGAAGCCATGGAAATGCTGTAGCCCTGAAATATTAAGGGCAAGCACAATGAAATAATTCTGAAGGAGGAGAAGTGAAATGGGGGAATTGTGCACAAAGAGTAATGGTTTGTACTGGATAATAATTAATAGGGAAGGGAAATAGGTAAAGTGTACTCATATACCACAGGTAAATGTGCTGAAGTGTCAAAGAAACATTCTTAACATAAATTCTGCCATATTGATGTAATAATAATTAAAATGTCAACAGGAATGCCAATGTTATGCACATAAATAAAAATGGACATGCTAACCAGGGCTATGATAGGGTTAGAAAGCTGCAGTGTAACAAAGGGGATTTAAAATGTGATATACATTTTAATACAATGCTGAGTTAAGATAACAGCAAAGACAGAAGATACATTATAGAATGAATACACAGACTGCAGTTATTGCATATGAGATGAATATACAGAGACTGTATCTAGGCAAGCTGACAAAACTGCTGTATTCTCCACCTTAGCATGTGTACACAAGAACAAATGGACAGTACAGCTATAATGTCTGGTACATCAGAAATGGACATATTTTTTGTCAAAAAATGTCAGCAGTACAGACAGGAAAGGGATTTAGCACCTATAAACATGTAATAGACAAGCAAGCGTTGTATAGTGATGCAAATTCCAAATGGTAATATAATAACACAAAACACACATATGTGGCAAATGACAACACAGATCAGATGACATTTCTTCATTTCAAGTCTTCCACTGCTAATTTGCAAACATCTCAGACATCATTATATTGGGTATGCTCACATGGAATTACAAGGAAAAGTAACATAACAGCAATTCAACAGCACAAACACACAAAAAAGTCTTGGAACATGGGATCAAGGATAGTTTCAGATTGTCTGGCTACATGACATATGGTAAGAAACACTTATGGAAACCCTTGTCTGCCATTAATATAGTATGATGAAAACAAGAGCAGTAATAAGGAAATGTCTGGATGAAGAAGTAAGGCAGAGCATAAATCACGTGGGAATAGATAATGCATGTGAGCAATGACTGACATAGTAAACATTTGCAGCATATCATTTTCAAACACATGCCAGGACAGATAGCACAGTGATGCTTACCAATCATGGACACCACAGAAATGTGCATATTTGTTCTGTTGTAAAGAACCCCAAGAAGGGCTCACAACACGTTCTTATCAAAAGGGGTATGGATGCTACCTTTTAGGACAAGGCCTGAAAAGGTGGCCCTCTGAGTGTGCCATAACTATTGTCTGTGTGTCTAAGACACTGCTGTCTGACACACAGATGTTACCAGATTTAAACACCTGCCTATTATACTAGACTCTCTCCAGCCCTTTGTATTGACTACATGCATCACATCAGATAGCAATGGAGGCGTTCACCAATAACTGATTTGAATGTCAACATTAAGAAAGGAGTCACAAATATAATATGAGCAATCAGATTTAGTCAGAAGGCTGGAAAGGAGCTACACATGTTACTGTCCACACACCAGTGAGCAATACAGTATCAATGCTTCTTTGACAAGGAAGCAGTTTCCATCGGGTAGTACACAAATTACCCCAGAAGTGAACCACAGTCAATCTGTGCAGGTATGCAATACAAGCCAGTACTCGATGCACATGCCAACGCAGCACTAACAGTGCAACATTCCCTGCATAACCGTTTCATTGCCATGCAATCAAAACCTGTGATGCTATATCATTGTCCAACATAAAAATCGATAACAATAACTAAATACGATGGTGCTCATGTAACTTTAGTGCATTCATATAATGTTGTCCTTTCAGGAATTTAACAGCAAGTTATGTAACTCTACCAACTAATGGCAGGATGGACCACAAGTGCCACAGTGAAAGTCTTTACATAACTGTGACACTCCATCTATGCTAACTTATTACATCACATGAGCATTTGACAACAGAAAATACATAACAAGAGCCCAACAGTAGCGAGCAAAAACAGATGTAGTTCTTCTAAAAGTACTTTCTTGAACGTAAAATCAATTTAATAAAATGTTTCATGTTTTCATCACTTCAAATAAAGTAACGTCTTCAGACACACAGACAAACAGCAGTTACATTGTTTCTGCGCCATTTAAATCATGTAGCATGAAGTCATGTGACTAGTAACAGCAGTGAATTAAAGGTGCAAAGCACAGTAATTCAAACCCTGTTAAAGTAAGTCTTAAAACTTACATACTGCCTCAAGTAAAAGATGTATATGCAGTCAATGTACAATATATACGAATTATGTTAATGTCATAAATGAAGAGTTAAAATACATTATCGTGTAAGGTTTCTTCACATAAAGAGTGTTCATAGATTCTGTCACGAAGCTTCCTGTCCGTTTTCCCTATATAGAAAGCCTGACATAAAGTACAGGAAGCTAAGTAAACAACACTCTTGGAGTCACAGTTCAACTTGTAATTGATGTAAAATTTACTTGTGTTCAATACACTTAATGAGTTACCTGTTTTTATGTATTTACACATCCTACATGTTCCACACATGAAAGTTCTATATAGGGAAAATGGACAGGAAGCTTCGTGAGAGAATCTATGAACACTCTTATGCGATTAGCAAAAACAAAACAGAAAATGCTTTAGCAAAGCATGTTTCGCTAAACGGTGGACATAGTTTCATGTTCCAAGCTATTGACCAAGTACTTCCTGATATTAGAGGTGGCCCATACCCAGTTTTATTAGAGGTACGAGAATTAGAATGGCAGTTAGCACTTAATGCTTTCTGCTTGCCTGGTTTAAATGAGAACTGTAATATTTCATGTTTGCTCAAATTAAGAAACCTTACACGATAATGTATTTTAACTCTTCATTTATGACATTAACATAATTCGTATATATTGTACATTGACTGCATATACATCTTTTACTTGAGGCAGTATGTAAGTTTTAAGACTTATTTTAACAGGGTTTGAATTACTGTGCTTTGCACCTTTAATTCACTGCTGTTACTAGTCACATGACTTTGTGCTACATGGTTTAAATGGTGCAGAAACAATGTAACTGCTGTTTGTCTGTGTGTCTAAAGAAGTTACTTTATTTGAAGTGACGAAAATGTGAAAAATTTTATTAAATTGATTTTACGTTCAAGAAAGTACTTTTAGAAGAACTACATCTTTTTTTGCTGGCTACTGTTGGGCTCTTGTTTTGTTTTTGGATCATTTGTTTTCTCTGCCTAGTTTACTTGTTTGTTTTACAATTTTTACATAAAATACATGATATTGTACAGGATGAATGCACCACAGTAGACATGTGACTATGGTTGTGAGACACGTCGGTATGTGAAGGCATTACGTTTTATTTATTTATCTATTTATTTAAGTTTGATGACCGGGGAAGTCCACTGGGCCAAGAAGAGCCTGTTTTCAGTGGAGGCCTGAGGAGAAAAGCTCTGCAATAATTTCAAGTTACATTTCACATGTTACAAAAGGACATAGTTCATACAGCTAATTAAACATTTACAGATAAGCTCCATGATATTTGCAATTGGCTTGTCACAATGTTACAAAAATGAAAAGACATAATTCACTACAGAAATTCCAACATTTATATAAAGTGAATATTTTTGTTATAAACTCAGTTGTAAGTTTAACATTTCAAAATATGTAGCTACTAGCCATTAGTAGGTTAGGAAAATATTATGCATGGAGAGGGTAATAGTATATTTGAGATTGGAGAGTATAGTACAATAGATATTAGAGAGAAAATTAGTTTTAGTAGGGGAGGGATTGTTTTGGGTGGGATGAAGTAATAGTTGAGGTAGTTGGATGAGTCAGTTCAAGGTGGAATGAGGGGGGAGGAGGTTAAGTTGAAGCATGCAAAGGCATTCCCATTTGGAAGAACGATGAGAGCACTGATTTTGCAGGGGGTGACTGTAACACTAAAAAAGTAATTTACGGGGCACAGTAAAATGAATGTAATGCATTCTATGTGGGCAAGACTGTAAATAAACTCAAGCATAGGATTTCATGTCATCTGTCAGAAATCCGCTCTGGATGTAAAAATAATGCACTAGCCAAACACCTTTCTCTTCATAAAAGACACACAGGTTTTAAGTTCCAGATCCTAGATCGCACAGACATGGGTGATCTTGAAGGAGACATCCCGAATATTCTGGAGAAACATGAATTCATGTGGCAATTAAAGCTGAACTCTTTTAGGAAGCCTGGACTAAACTACTACTGTTCAATTAAAAGTGCACTGGAACTTAGAAAACTGCCACATTGTTTACATGACTAATTGTATTTTATTTTATTCTAAAAATTGGTTTTAAATACCATTTTAAATCGGTTGAAATTTAAGTGTATATTTTGTTTCCATTATCATACATACATTTTTTCTGGTTCTTTTTTCCACTTTATTCAAAATGATATGTAATAACAGTACTAGCTAATTATACAATTATATAGGTTTTTAGGGTTATTGTACACAGACCTGAAGAAGTCTAGAAGGACGAAAGCGATCTTTGTTAACAATAGGTTATGAAAATAGAAATTGATTTTTACATGCAAAATGTATATGTATATATTTATATATATTTTTTGATTGCCAAATGAACTAAGGGTGATATATTTCCAGCCATGTGATATATTGTCTTGGATAAAATCACAGACTTAATAATCTACTTAATAATTTGGTTAAATAAGAGGTACCACATCATTATATAATTTTATTTAAAGTACATAAGGGTTATATATTATTATGACAGCTACTAAGTAGGGCAGGACCAGCTCGAATGTCACACTGATGGGGGAAGGAAGGGATGTGAATTTAACATGTGTACCAATAACACTTTGCTTTACAGCACAATAAACCACTCCCATGCCTGATAAAAAGTATATATATATATATATATATATGGTTCTACCTCACTTCAACGACACGCCGGAACATCAACACGGAAATCGCGAGCCCCAGAAGATCGACAGCGCAGAAGACCGACGCGACGGGACCTAGAAGATCGACAAGCAGAAGACCGACCCGATGGATGAAAGCACCGACGCCGAGGATGCCGAAATGGGAAAAGGCTGTGTAAGTATGCGGTAGTGACGGACGTTAGGGTGCGAGTAAGGTAAGTGTGGATAGGGGTGGGTTAAGTGAGTTAGGGTTAGGGAGCGGGTCAGGTAAGTGTGCGTAGTGATTGTGTTTGGGTTAGGGGCGGGATAAGTGAGTTAGGGTTAGGGGCGGTCAGGTAAGTGTGCGGTAGTGATTGTGTTTGGGTTAGGCGGGATAAGTGAGTTAGGGTTAGGAGCGGGTCAGGTAAGTGTGCGGTAGTGGACCTTAGGGTTAGGGTTTGGGTTAGGGTTGTAGGTAGTTGTGTATGTGAGGTTTAGTGTGGGTTTGTAGGGATGTTGGTGTGCTTGTGTTGTGTGTGTGGTTTTGGACGGGAATGTGTTTTGTTTGTTGATTGTGGTGTGTGAAGTGTATGAGGTTTCGTGTTTGTGTACCGTCGGTTATTTCATTGTCGGGCATGTGGAATTTCGTGTTTTTGTACTGTCGGTTATGTGGTTTCGGTGATTGCGTTGTCGGTGTTTTGGTGTTTCGTTTATGTGAGGTAGAACCATATATATATATATATATATAAAGCTTGTGAGGAAATTATTACTCTATTTTTGTTTTACTTGGATCGCTTGTCTGTGTACTCAATAAAGGATTTTCCACTGGAAACAGACCGCCTGCCTTGCTTGGATTACTTTTGAATACTTAGTAATGCTGTACAATTATATATTTTCTATTATTACTTTTTGTTTTGTTTTGACTTAAGACAAGTTTGCATTCGCTACTTCTACTACTGTTGTCTGATCTGATTAATATACAGTGATTAACTAGAAATATATGGACTGGAATTCTTTTAGTCATACACTCACTTGTAGAAGTTAAGCACTGCTGAATTTGAACCCCCCTATCTATCTATTTACACATTCTACAGAATAGTGTAAGAAACGCAAGCACCACAGAAGTCTGATCCTTAAGGGGAGAGAGAGTGCACTTTTTCAAACAAGAAACATCTTTATTAAATTATCATGTATGACATAGGCAATCCTGTATTTATATAAATGAAAATAAACCATATTCACATAATTTTAGTTGCAGACATTATACATTACTTATAACCTAGCCATTCATTGTCAGTCAAACATTACATAGCTCATTCAAATCCTGCCTTCTTTTAAACCTCTTTCCTTCTCTGCATGTATTGTTCCCACAATTCCCATTTTTCTATGTAATTTGCAGCTAACCTTTTCCAAAGATCCCAATTTCAGTTGTTTTATCTCTCTTACTATATTCTCTACTTCTAGTAAAGTTACTTTACACTTTGATTTCCATTTTCTAGTAATGGCGTTTTAGCAGCCACCATAAATAGACTTGGCAAGGCGTTACTATGTCTACGCAGTTCTGATCCTGTATCATAGCTCAAAAAATAATTTCCTTATTTACTCCAATTTTCTCACCCAGTATCTCTGACAGAGTAGTCTGCAGGGAATCTTTAAAGTCTGCCAACTCATTACACTCCCAGAAAATATGTTCCCAAGTACTTCTTTCTTCCCCTTGCACTTCCAACATTTTCTGTCTACCTGAGAAAAAATACTTTGGAGTCTATTTGAGGTATAAAAATACCTATATAAACAGTTCCAAGCAAAGATCCTAAATCTTCTAGACTTTGTTGCATATTTGGGAGATATACATGTACCCCCATTGTTTCTTTATGAATTTGGTCATCAAAATGACCAAAAGCAATAGCACAGCAGGTGACTCCCTTTTCCATAACCACATAGGCAAAATCTGGAACTGCTTACCTTCTTCCATTACCTCAACTGACTCAAAAGTTACATTCAAAAAGTGACTCAAAGAACACCTAAAACTCTCATGGATATGCTCCTGCTCCTCTCCTGGCTGACCTCCCTCACTCACCCCCCTCCCCACTCCCTGCTCCGTGTCACTTCCTCCCATTATTAGGAATAGTAACTCCTACCTATGGTGTTTTCACCTCCTAATATCTACCCAGAATGTCCACAAATATTCACATTCCATCTCAGAACTCTATTAATAGTCAACCACTAAACCCTATCATCTCACTTAACCTCCCCTTGCTTAGGTTTGTCTCACACAATGTGATAACTGGAACTAATGTACTTTCTATGAACTTTTGATTTTATTTTTTTTTTTTTTACTTTAAAACTTTGTAACCTTTTTTAAATCTTGTGTTTACTAATGTTATTTGCATGCTATGTTGTTTGATGCATGGAGCTTTTTTCCCCCGGCCTCTGCTGAAAATAGACATATATTCAGTTGGACTCTCCCAATCAACAAATGTAAAATAAAATAAAAATAAATAAATAAATAATTAAATAATTAAATGCTTATCCAATCTCTCCTACCAGTGTAACTTCCTCTGACCGATTCTTATTGTTGTCATGCAATATTTTGTATGCTGTGTTAATTATTCCCTTTTTAACAGCAGCTTCTGTTGTAAATTCTACTAAGAACTCTACCAGTGCTAGTCATTCACTTAGGATCCCCTTTCTTTTGTCATTTGTGAGGTCATCACTGTGTTGCAGAGAGGATGCTTCTGAAAAATGTGGGATAAGGGAGCTGTGTGCAAATTTAAATGTGTCCCCCTCAGGGAGGGTGGATGTAGCACAGAGCGTTACACACTTTCACACAGGGACTTTTCCCAAGTTGAGCATTGAATCTCCTACTTATCTAGTTTTACAGTCTATAGAGTATTGCATGAGTTGTAAGTGCCACAGAGAAGTCTGACTATTAGGAAGAAACAGTGCATTTTGTCAGGATGACCTCATCACTGTGTTACAGAGAGGATGTTTCTGTTAAAAAATGGAAGCTGTGTGCAAATTTAAATGCATTTACCGTATGGAAAAAGATACAGCACAAAGCATTACAAAGATACACACACAAATGTTTCTGATGTTGAGTACTGAACTTCCTACCTGTCTAGTTATACAATCTAGAGAACACTGTATTACTTTCAAGCACTACAGAAGTCTGCCTATTAAGGGAGAGTGCACTTTTGTCAAGATGGCCTCCTCACTGTATTTTAGAGTGGATGTTTCAGTAAAAAGTGAGATAAAGAAGTTGTGTGAAGAG
The DNA here is from genome assembly GCF_019279795.1 of Protopterus annectens. Classification (NCBI taxonomy): domain Eukaryota; kingdom Metazoa; phylum Chordata; order Ceratodontiformes; family Protopteridae; genus Protopterus; species Protopterus annectens. The sequence continues at coordinate 1,179,321,231 of NC_056733.1, read as the reverse complement.
ATAAATATGTTCTTCTCATGAGAAGTGGATACAGCACCAAGTGTTAAACACATTCACATAGACACATAAGCATTCCATGCTGACCACTGAACCTCCTATTCATCTAGTTACACAGTCTAGAGAGCACTGTATCATTTGCAAGTGCCACAGAAGAAGCCTGGCTATTAAGTGAAGACAGCGCACTTTTGTCATGATGACCTCATCGTCTTGTTTCAGAGAGGATATTTCAGCAAAAAGTGGGATAAGGGAGCTGTGTGAAAATGTTAACATATGCTTCTCAGGGAAGTGGATATAGTAACAAGCATTGTACACACTCAGACACACACACACACACACACACACACACACACACACACACACACACACACACACACACACACACACACACACACACACACACACACACACACACACACACACACACACACACACACACACACACACACACGCGTCTCCCGTGCTGAGCATTGAACCTCCTTCCTGTGTAGTTACACAATCTAGAGAGCATTGTATTATTTTTATGCATCATTTGATAGCAGATTTCAGCAAATGTAAGTTTATGTACTCATCTTTATTACCTTATTGACCACCGTAATCTGAGCCTCCAATTCTTCAGCTTGTTGAAAAGTACACTTAATGGAATACAAATATCTAAGTGCAGCAGTATGAAGCACAACAGAGTAATGTAGCCAAAGGCAATAAAATCACAAGCTATTGCCAGACGCTGTGTACTTCTATTTAACCTTAGTGGTATTTGTTGTCCAGCACCATACATTGTACAAATACAGAGGTGGAAGAATAATGACACAGAAGGGAGAAGATACAGTGACAGCATGAGATGGATGTAGGGCAAAGTAACTTATGACAGAAGGATAATGGTGACTCATAACAATATGTACCTAACAGGTGCACATAAAATAGTCTACCAAAAACAGTCAGTAACACATCTAATGTCTGGATTAGAACCCTTGAAAGAAGTTGACAGGGTGAGCTGGAGGAAGGGGCAAAGTAGCTTATGACAGAATGTTGGCTCATAATATATGTAACCAATAGGTATACATAAAACAGTGTACCAAAATATAGTCAGCAACACTTAGCTAATAGTTGGACTAGAACCCTTGAAAAAAGTCACAAATTGGTTTATACATGTAAGGATTATCTCTTCAGGCCACAAAGGAATTATTACTTAACAGCTGTTAAATAACACAATTGAAGCACATTGACATCTTACTGATGGAGAAGGGTGAAAAGAGAGAGAGAGAGAGAGCTAAAGACAGATGGAGAGAGGAAAAGCAGCAGCGATTTTTGTGGCACATGTAGGAGCTTCTGTATAGCGTGTTACTCTTACTTACTACCTCATTATTAAGCTGTAAAGCACTGAACAATAAAGTGCTTGTGAGTGGGAGAAAGAAGGGGTAGGGGAGTGCAGTGAACATGAAGACATAAGCAGAATAAGGTTGTCTTAATAAGTCTCCCTGTTGGGGCTGCAATCTTTTTTATAAATGATGTTTTGCTTCACTATTGAAATGCTATATTATTGAAATGTTGGAAATGGAGAGAAATACAGTTATTTGCAGTTAAATATATGATAAGAATGTATGATAGGAATATGACATGTCATTTATTTATCAATTGACCTACAGCTCTAATCGAATGCATGACACTGAAAAACATCAGGCTACGAACAAGCTAAGTATCTCAGCATGTCACATAGGACCTCCTACTTTATTAAATTCCTCTAAGAAATGTTACATTAACTGTTTCACAATACGTCCTTTACTCTGCTTTTACTCTGTACTCCCATAATGCAGCGGTTTTAAGGACAGTTGTGTGAAAGTAACTAGACCATTGCAGATTAAATTGAAACCATCAGCTTTTGCAATAAGAATTTAAACAACATTCACCATCACTCAGTATTGCTGTGCTATTCTAACCTCTGCGCAAATGCTGAGAACAAAAAGTGCGAAGGCTTTTCCATAGATCATTTCTGGCCATGGCTGTTCTGTGTGAATCTATATTTTTTCACCAAATTAAACATGTTAAAAGGGGGTTGATGGGACAGTGGTGAAAATGGGGTTGGCTAGCAGAGGGTAGGACTCAGGGGAAAGAATACAGGAATTTGGAGGAGGATCATGGGAGAGTACCATATCTATCCACCTCTTCATAACATAAATGTGCAATTGTACACACAATTTCATGATTTTGGAGAGTCACCACATCGGTGATGGGTGACAACAACAGAATAAATTTGTATGGCCAAATGAATCAAATCAAGTCTGTCATGATGATGCACAGGCAAAGTGGAGAGCTATGTAATGGGCAGAATTTTCAGTGTTGGGAATGATGCTTAGGAATGAGAGGGTCAGGTAGGTAAGTTAGATTAGGAAGCATGAACAGACATACAGGACATACAAGACAGATATGGATGGTGAAACAGACAAAAGGGTTGGGGACACCATGATTGGGGATAGGTAGAGTACATCAAAGGCACACCTACATCCAGCTTGAGAACAGTGAGACTCTAGTCCTCTCCCTCAAAACTATCATTACAGCCTTCTGAAGCAGCTTCTTAGATCAAGGTTGAACATGGCATCATTTTGGCAATCTGATGTAGGACATTTTCAACCCTGTCGATATGTGCACCAAAGCCTCTATCCATGATATCTACCACCAACCCTGTCAGCTCCTATACAATGACAAAATCACCACCTCCACTGGTACTGCTCCTGGAGGGTATCACAGCACCAGCAGTCAGGGCAGAGGTACCTGAAACAGGTGGAGCAGGTAGGATAGGGATTGTGGAGACAATGCTGACAGGTTGTGAACCTGAAGTGCTGGATGTGTTGGATGCCTGTGCTGCCATCTGTAGAGTTATGGAGGGCTGAGCCGCAGCAGTCAGTCTACCTCTCTGTGCTATTGGTCATTTATTTTTCAGCAGCAAGGTATGCAAATATCAGAATGTTAATAAATTAACCCCACACCAAAAAAGATATGGTTGAGGACCAAAAAGGGATAATTTGATTCATGACATGTCATATTACTGTATGTTTTCAATAAACATTGTTTGGCAATACATAAACAATTATGATAATTTACTATTGTACACTTTTGCCACATTCATATATGATGGAAAAGTATTAATATGTCATAAAAAAACAAATATCACTGCTATGGAATAACAAAGAACAGCCTTTATTTCCCTATGATGGCTTGGGAATATGCATTCAAATGTAATAATTGCAATTAAAAGAACTGAATTGTTTCTGGCATATTATTGCTGTTAATATTTTAGAAGTACTTATCCAGTAATAAAAAAGTAATTGCTGATTTTAGGTATTGAATCCACACACATTTAATCAGTTGTTCTCATTGCCCAATGAAAGCAGCAGGAGTTATTGGGGAAGGCACGCATGCTTGCAATCAAGGAAATGTATGTCTGATCAAGATGATAGCGATTAAAGGAATGAAATTAAATTTCTGGCTTGAATATGGGCCTGAGTGATGCATGCCTCTCTGAGGCAAGTTAATCTATCCTGGTGCATGTCATGTGTTGCAGCCATTTCCTCTGCAGCTATAGAGTATAAAAGCAAAACAAATATATATATAATAACAAAATGACCAACTGCGTTGACTGGCTAGATCATTAATGTCATATCATAGGTTATGGGTCCATATACTTACCCAACTGAGGGGTGCTCATACTCCTAAATCCAGCCTACCATCAGCTTAGGAGGCCCTGCTGGTGCTTCTTAAGCTCACTATAGTGGTGGCAACATTGCTGCCCAGCCTTATACTGAGACCCGGTATGATCCTCCTGCAGTATTCTACAGCTGTAGTGCTCCACAAAGAGTGCCACAATTATCCTGGACTCCTCAATACATCTTTGTGCTCTAAACTTATTCTCCCCATTAACAGCCATGTCTGTAAAACTCAGGCTAACAAAATATGTCTGAACTGGTGGCCATTTCAGATCTCACAGTTAACTTGTTGGGCACAAAGACACAGCCTTGCCAACTGCATCTGTGCAATTGAAAACAGATGGATTCTTTGGCAGACACATTGGCACTATTTACATCACATAGCAGTAAAGGAGTGAAACATGACATTGAGCTTTGCCATTTGTGGCAGTCAACCTATTGACAAAGGTTCCAAAGTTCTTCAATGGAATGTTTAAACATATGGCTTTTAATCTTTGCAATCTGGAAGGAGAAAGAGGATGAACTGTGAAATATTGTGATGTCGAGGCTTACACAATGTTAAATATTGTTGTACCAGCTGGGAATTGAATCCATGGGATAATGTTTGCAAAATTTGAAAGTTAGCTTATTAATAGACATTGCCACTGGAGAACTACATTTTAAGCATGGAGGTTAAAGATATACTAATTTCAGAATGAATTAATGGAGATACACTTCAGAGAGGTCTGTATGTGTGTGATTTTAATTTGCCTGGGAATGCATTTGTATGGAAAAGCCAGTATTTATGTTTGTAAATTGATTTCAGATGGATGCAGTTGAATGAGCTGCATAATACAGGTCGGGGTATATTGCATACATACTTCAAAAGGTGTAACTGTCCTAAACACGTAGGTAGGATATGTGATGTGCCATGATGTTTATAATAAAAGTATTGTGCCCATCATACATATGCAAGTGAATTTTAAATTAAATATCATCATTGTCATATTTAAGAAATTTGACACGCATTAGCTTGATGTTATATGAGAAGCATTAATGATATATGCTAAACAGAAACATTTTCTTATGAAAGCATTATTAATATATTAAGAAAACAAAAATTGTGCAAGGTCTGAAACACGTCCAGATTCTCTATTCTTTATTAAACATGGTAAAGCTTTAGTGAGTATTATTTCAGCAGCTATTCCTTAAAGGGGCTTCATAAAAATATATCTATGACACCATGCTAGGTATACCAGGCTAGGTATCTTTGTTTTTTTTAATCTTTTCATGTATGTATGTATGTATGTATGTATGTGAGGTGTTTTTTGTTAGCTATATCCATATGATGCTTATTTTATTATTTATCATATCATGTGTTCAGTGAGGTCATGTATATATTCAACATTATGTTGTTTAGATTTATGAGGTTATAATGGTTGCGTTTTTATAGGCTTTAATTGGATCAAAAAACTTATATAGATATATGAATGGTGTCGTAGATATATCTTTATGAAGCCCCTTTAAGGAATAGCTGCTGAAATGAGGAGCCTGTTTTTGATTGGATGATGAGCTTTTAAATGTATTTGACATCTTTATGTTATTTTATGGTCTGATAAAGCAAGTATAATACTCGCGAAAGAGCTTACCACGTTTAATAAAGAATATAAAATCTGGCCGTGTTTCGAACCTTGCACAGTTTTTGTTTTCTTATTTTATTACCAGTAGTGTGTGGTCTGTTAATCTTTGTTGCTGATGCAGTTTTTGTTATTACTGATACATTGTTTGCAAGAAACATTTTTAACGTTATCATTTTTTTATTTTTTACAGTCCTTATCAAAATTTGAGAAATAGGATTCTTACACCTTTTGTAAATATATTTTTTAGCTTGATTCAAACCCTTAATCAGCTGTGTTCTTTATCTAAACTCACTGCAGTTACACCCTGTGCCACAAAAATAGGTACATGACAGGTGGAATTTCGCCACTCAGCCCTGTCCAAAGTGCTGAGGAAGTGCAATTTGCCATGCATGTTTGCGCTACATAACATAGCCTACACTATTTTTTTACTTTTTTCCTTATGTAGTGAACTATGTTTGCATGCTGCCAGTTGAAGAGCAAATGCACATTACTGAAAAATAAATAAGTAAAATAAAATAAATATGCATATTGTCATACTATGAAGAAGTGAGATGTGATCTCTTAACAGGATTCAAACAATGTATCATGTACCTCATTTTCTAATTTCATACTAGTTACACCTTGTGCCACAAAGAAAGTTACCTGACAAGTATATTTTCTTCAGTGATTACTATCCAGAGTGCAGCCAGCCACACAGTGTCACCAGGCATGTTTGCACTACATAGGGCAGGCTAGACTAAATGTTTCACTTTGAGTGCTGCCTAGTGAAGAGAAAATGCAGATAAAAAATATATATTGGGAATAAGTGCAATATGATCTCTAAACAGGATTTGAACAATTCATCACATGACTTATTTCACTCAATTCACTTAATTTATACCTTGTGCCACAGATATGGATATCTGCCAGGTGCATTTTCCTGCAGTAATTACTATCCACGGAGTTGAGGACTGCACACCAACATCAGGCATACTCACTCTACATAAGGCAGCATAAACTAAATATTTCACTTTTTTCCTTAGGCAATGAACCGTGTTTGTGTGGTGCTGAGTGGAGAGAAAATGGAAAATGCATTAGAAGAAAATATATAGCGGAGAAAAAATCTGAAAGAAAATTAAATGTAATCAATTGACATATGTAGCAGTGGTACATTTATCCTTGTCACATCTCATTGCACCATCAGAAATGTACTTCGTAGAACAGATAATCAGACTTATGGTTAATGACAAATAATTTAAAAGTGGACAGACAAAAGCTCACATGTTAGCAATAGTGACAAGAGTTTCTTATTAAAACAACAACAAAATGATCTCACAAAATGTGATTAAATAAGTATTCAGACCACCGTCTGTAAAGTTTTCAATTAAGTGGATTTGAACCATGCACCAGCTGTCCTTGTTCTGTAAGCTCGCTGCACTTACACCTTGTGCCACAGAGAAAATTACCTTACAGGGGTATTTTCTTCACTAAGTACTATACAGAGTGCTGACAGCCACACATTGCACCAGGCTTGTGTGTGCTACATAAGGCAGCCTAAACTAAATGTTTCACTTTTTTCCTTAAGCCATAAGAGTATATTTCATGCTGCCAAGTGGCTCACAAAGGCAATATTTATCAGAAGCATCCACAGAACTTTTTGAAATAACAATTTGAAGGGACAGGATTCACAGTGTATATATAGCAATAAGCAGAGTTACTACTGCATTACACTGATACATCCAGCATTCCCATATCCCATTACCCCATCAATACCATAATATATGTCTCACAATATCAGAACTTTAGATAATGTCATGGGAATAGAAAAGGGCTCAGGGAACAGCAAAAATGCTTTCATTGTTCACACAGCACAACCAATTAATAATGACATAATTTCAAATGATTTATCTCTCTGTCACTTTTAGTCAGTAATGACCTTACTTGAGTTTCCCACATCAACACATACACAACCAAAATGAGTGTCAAGATTTATTATTGAATCCCTCAGTAATCTCTGAACAGGTTTCAAACCTTGCATCACCTGTACTGTTTCTCTACACTCAATACATTTACACATTATTCTATGACAACTTCAATTTTTTCACTTAATACTGTCCAGGCTGCTGAGGAAAGAGCAACAATGCAAGTCTTCATTGTGCTATTGATGGCAGTCCAAATAAAATTTGTCAGTTTTTACCTGGGACAGTGAACTGTCATTCACTGCTACTGACCTCTGACAGTCAATAGAGTGCATTGCACAAATGATTAAAACATTTTTTGAAACAAGTACTTAAATGGACATTTCTGATGTTTAATCAACTTTATCTTGCAACAGGAACCTACAGAGTTTAACGCTCATACAAGTGTATTAAGAACAATCATTGAAGAGTATTTCCCATATTTGCTACAGACAAAGGCATATATTTGCAAGGAGAAAAAGTGTTTAGATGTACATTGTATCAAGTCACATTGAAAGTGCAACAGAAACAAGTTTAAAAGCTGTCCTTTCCCATTTGACACTAAATGTCTGGATAGTTGTGATATTGCCAACACTTAGGATACCCATGTACTGACACAACATTGAACAAAGATGGCAAACACTGTAGGTGTATTCCTCTGTTATTTATGTTGCCTCATTCCCTTATCTATGCTTTCCTCAGAGCAATTCTGTTTTATTGCATGTGTTATCTGTAAAAATGCCTAAATCACTCTCTTGAATATGAATAACATTTCTTAGTAAGGGGCAATAACTGTGGTCATTAAAGCCAGCATTTGAATGTTAGGAATGTTGATCTCCTAAATCAATGTACTTTCAAACTTTTTGGTAAGTCTCTTCTACCTCGTATATCCTCTATAAGTGTACATCAAAGAGAGGATACTGTGAAACCCTGATTGTTCCTGCAGTCAGACTAAACATAGACACCTAGATGCCATAAGCAGGTAACACTTCTCAGTGCTTATCCTTGCATTGCTAGGGCATATGCATGTAATCATTTAGCTCTTTATAACATGTTTACCTTCCTTGAACTTAGTGCAGATCATGGTATTCAGGAATGCTAATGATTTAACACCTCATTTGCATACTCACAGTGCTTATAGGCCTGAGTCTGGACAACATAATGATAATCATGTCATTAATACCCTTGTATCATAGTGTTGAGACTGTTTTGGATCCAGAGAGATTGATACTGTTAAATAAACACAACCTTTGGAGAACTATTTACTTTCTACACTACTTTATTGTCAAGGTATGCTGCAATATCTTACATAATGATTTTAGCATATCATTAAAAGGTGAATTGCAATACCTGCTAAAAACATTTTTTATCTTAATTTTTTTTCTTTATTCCTTTCTTTTGGCATAGGCCAGGTATATCAATTATGTCTGCATTGCAAAACAAAATCTACCTGACCTATATTTTGTACTAGTATTTAATGGTTATTTGCACAGTTATTGCAGATGATCATATTAATGTATGATCTGGCATGTAGCAAGGTCTGGCATTTTACGTGTGTTAGCACTAAAAAAAATGTGGTAAGCTTGTGAGTTCTACCTGACTGCCCTCCACAGCAGTGGAGATGGTACCTGTAATAGTTGTCTTACATTTCTTCAGCTACATTGTGATTTGTTATTCTTAATGCTGCAATATATTATACACACAAACTATGTTCTCTGCATTACACAACAGTTATAGATTGGTGTTGATATTTAATTTAGAATTTTGGGGGTGGTCTGTGCTGACTTGTGTGTATTCATAGGGAGCATTAACTTTTAAAGTGTTGCGTGCATGATGGATGCATACAGTGATACATAATTGAGTTCACAGCCATCCTGTCTGTCTATTATATAAGTAATTATGTGTCTGTTTTCTATTTCATCTCATATAGGGAATATGGCACCTAAGAAGAAATCTGTTGCCCTGCAAACCACCATTCATTGATGCAGAAAATTATGTCATTATCCAGGGTGTTTGTTACCATGGATCTTTTCACTTAGGAAGAGGATATGGCAGCAGGTAGTTGATAACATCAGTGTTGTTGGAAGTAATGGGAGAAGTTATTCCCAGATACAACACCATGCAAGTGATATGATAATCTCTCCCCACCATAGGGTGGCTGCAGTTGCCTAGGAACAGGTGGCTACAGGAGGTGGTACTACTACCAAACTGCCACCGACTGAAACAGAGGAGTTACTGTCCACACTCACTGCTTCAGATAGGTCATCAGAGGGTTCACACAGAATCCTTGACATTGGAGGTGATGTGGACAAAAGACCCAGAGTGTCTCATGCAGACCTTCCAGGTATGCCAAATGCACGTGTCATTGCCATATTTTTATATGTGTATATCTTAGGTGTTTGATGCATTTAAAAATAGTCAGTCAGCTGACACAGTACTAGAAACATAGAGGAGGGTGTTTATTGAGGAGGATTCAACTGTTCACTACATTTTGCACAAGACAATTCTTAATCTGCACATGTAAAGGGGATTGCTCTCTTTTTCTTGTTTCATTTGTATTGTAACACTTTGCATGCTTTCTTTTCTCTTCCTCACATACATAGACATCTGGATTGCAGGCTGTCAGCCCACCTGCACTTGGTAAGCACACATTTGTTTATTGTTATTACTGTATATACAGTATGGTAGATTCAGATCTTTTAGGTCTAAATAAGAATAACATTTGTGTTACTTTAGCATCACTTAGAATTTAACATACCTTTTGTAAAAGAAAAATATATGATCAATTTTATTCTCTATTTCTCTGTTTGTTGTATTTATTGCTTGTTATCATAGGTGATTCTGACAGTGGCACTGTAGTGCTCCTATGACCTGATGTCAGGATATCAGTAGTCCCTGATGATGGTTGCAATGAAGAGGTACAGGCTGGGGTGCAAAGGGTCAGTCTGTCACTGGGGTTGTGTCCCCAACATTCCCTGCCCATATTTTGGACACAGTTGGTATGCCTAGGCATACCCATGACACGGAAACCTCTTATATAGGACAGGTTGAGGGTGACACATTTGATGAGATAGTGGGGTTACTCTGGTTACAGAGCTAGTAGCTTCTACCAATAGTTATTTTGAGGTCAAAGTGACACACAGAATGGTTGGTAGAGGTGCTTGGAGGAGGTCTGCTGTCCACACTCCTCCTGATGTTTGTGTGTCATTAGGTGCCACCAGACGTATGTGCAGTGTCATAGTACAGGCAAAAGCACATTCCACCAGGGCCTTGGAAGAGATGGTGTGATCACTAAACATTATGCATTCTGATATATGTGACTCACTGAACCATACAGATGGTTGACTGGACAGGATAAAGGCACAGTGGATTGGACAGTGTCTGTGATGAATGTCTGTTGGGGAGGGTGGGCATCCATGTAGCCAGAGGGCTGCTACTTCCTCTGATCATACCTCCCAACTGTGCTGAATTACTCGTTTTTTACCAGGTTTTAGGGTCCAAATAATGGGGTGCCACGATTCCCGAGTGGCACCCCTGCATTTCTGAATTTTTCCAGCTTTTCCAGCTTTTTTTTTTTATTTTTTTGTGCTTTCTGAGTTGATGTCATCACATGCGCGATGACCTCAGCTCCATCAGGGCCCACAACCTGTTGGAATTGAGCTCAAGGGCCAGCTGGCTTTGTGTTGAATAACACTTGCGAGCGGGAAGTCCTGGGTACTGCAGATCGGTGAACATTTTGTGAGCAGGAAGTCCTATTCTGGGAAGTCCTTTTCTGGCTTCACTATCTTTTATTTATTCTGCCTGCACTCGAGAAGTAATGTTTACAGTCTGGCTGCACTTGTGGGTAGTCCTGGGTACTGCAGAGCAGTGAACGTGAATGGAAAGAATTCTGTTCTGGCTGCACTTGCACTATTTTAGGTATCTGTTCTGCAAGCAGTTTCTATTATGTTTCAGAACAGAGAGCAGTGAAATGTTTTATTTATTCTGGGTGAATGTGAAGGGAAAGGATTCTGTTCTAGCTGCACTTGCAGTATTTCAGGTATCTGTTCTGTGAGCAGTTTCTATTATGTTTTAAAACGATGAAATGTTTTATTTATTCTGGGTGAACGTGAATGGAAACTATTCTGTTCTGGTTGCACTTGCACTATTTTAGGTATCTGTTCGGTGAGCAGTTTCTATTATGTTTCAGAACAGAGAGCGGTGAAATGTTTTATTTATTCTGGCTATACATGAATGGAAAGGATTCTATTCTGGCTGCACTTGCACTATTTCAGGTATCAGTTCTGTGAGCAGTTTCTATTATGTTTCAGAACTCTGACTGCACTTGCAGTATTTCAGGTATCTGTCCTGTGAGCAGTTTCTATTATGTTTCAGAATGGAGAGCAGTGAAATGTTTTATTAATTCTGGGTGTGTGTGTGTGTGTGTGTGTGTGTGTGTGTGTGTGTGTGTGTGTGTGTGTGTTAAAAATTCCCCGCTTTTAATACACCTGGTGGCTAGAGGTACTCAGGCTCAAATCCTTTACCTTTGGTACAGGGTAAAAAGAGCCTAAAGCCCTTAGCCACCACCACTTGTGAATTTATGCCTCATATTTTTGATCTGTTCCTCAAAAAATCTGTGTTTTTTCAGGATTTTTGTGGCAATGACAGGCATTTGAATTTCAGACTTCATATTATTCAGAAAATAAATAGTAACACTAATCCTTTTATTCTAGCAATTTTCCAAGTTTATAAGATCAGTATTTGAAATGTGTCCCTATTTTGAGGCTGTATTCCCCCATTATTGGCGTTAACAATGTTTTTTGTGCTTAGAGGTTGATAACTATGGTGAGAAGTGAGAAGTGAATTCACTAAATGATAGCCATTTAAGGTTCAGTCTTCCTATCTTTCAGGAAACTACAGATTTGGCAATGGCATAGTTGTATGTTACTCTGATGGTAGTGCACATGGTCCTGGGTTCAAGACTTGGCAGTGAAATGCATGGTGGTAACACAGCATTTTATTTTACCAAGCAATATTTAAAATGTTTCCCTGTTTGTTGGCCTTTTGCCCCCCCCAAAAAAAACTGAAATTGAAAATAAGTGCAAGAAGCTGTGCAAGATGCCTGTGGCTTACACTACTGTCATTCTATTTTTATTTATATATTGTGTGGGTGTGGAAGTAGACCTTTATGATGAAAATGTTCTGAATTGGGCAGTTTTGTCATTACTGGCTCATGCTACATGCATTTTGTTTCATTGCCTACTGGAAAAATGTTCAAACAATACATTTAAAATGTGCTCTGTCTAATAAGTGTGCTGTATTATACAAAGAATATAAGTTAATAAAGTCAGGAAGGTGTATCAAAGAACACATGTATGTTTCTTGTTTTTGTGTGCAAGGGGCTAATGATTTGACAACAGCTCAATGGTACTCTTTATTCACCACTGGCCAGATGCATTTTCTTTGGATGTGGTGTGGGCTTCAGTGCTGTTTCAATGAATGTGAGTTTCAAGGGCAGATAAGTTTTAATGCCAAGTCTATTTTCATTGTTTGACAGTATTGCTTTGTTTAGCAGATGTCTATTAGTGTTTGTGCATTGTGCTATAAAATATAAAAATAAAATCCAAATAATCATTGTAGAAGTAAAGCAACATGCACACAGAGTTTATGGTAAATGGGACAAAATAGCCAGGTAATGGGACATTAAAATGGCTGCAGGGGACACTGGTACCATATTTTGGTTGTCTGTTCTTCAGTTTGCATTTGATGGTTGGTATCCCACAATTCCATTGGAGTGGATGGGGTTACATAATTATGTATGCAAATGTTATGTTAATCAGCATACAGATTTGTACCTATTTTTCATGGGCCTTGTCCAAATTTTTGATGTTTCCAGGTTGTGGTATGCCTCTGATGTTAACAGATGTGGCCATGCAAGATCCCACTCCTGTAGTGACACTACTTCCACTGTTCCATCGGTGACTGTAGTATCCACACCCAGATGTGGTAGGCCATGGAGTCATGGTCCCTGACATAGCCATGAATAGAGCTCATCCAACAGACATCATTTACATTCCGGCAGAACACTGACCTCTAGCCAGGACCATGGAAGTGGCAGGACAACCCTGGCAGAGGTGATTCTGATGGTTGGGGGGCAATGACGATAAAATGACTTACTCCACCATGCATGGCTCACACCTGTTTGAGATGCCAGGACATAGTGCTATATATACATCACTAAAAATTCATAAATTTGTGGGTAACCCACTCGGTCTTTCCATAGTGTCAGGAAGATAGCATTTAATCAAATCATTATCAGAATGTTTAGAGTTCTGTCTCAAGCCCTTATTAACAAATGTTGCTTCAAGAATTAAAGATAACACAACTTTTCTAAAACTGATCAATGACCTTTATGTTGAGAGCACAACTTAAATGTGTACAGTGGATGAACAAGCACTAGAAACCAGTGGTATGACCCCAGCAGTGTGTACCAGGCACAAGCTTTCAAACAGAACAAGATCTGACATTACCCTATTAACTCGGCAGAGGTCATCTCTAAATGACCTCTCAGAAAACAAAAGTTATATGCTTACCATAATGTTAGATCTTCATGACTGATGTCTGTCCACTTCAAAGGAGGACTGGCCACAGCAGGTGACATGTCTTTTGGCAATATCAAGCTCCTCCCCTTTCTCCCATAATAATCTTTAGTTCCCATGCCTCTCCAATCAAGTTTGCAATAGTTTGGAATATCCAAATTATATACATGGATTCATGACTGAATGCCTCATAGGATGGTTGTTCTGAAGGAAGACCTAAATCTAGAGATCACAACCAAAATATACTGACTAGCAAAAGTCTGCAGTAAAGCACATTACAGCAATGCAAATGTCATCCACAAATTAATTCCTGAAAAAAGGTAGAGAAGTAGGCATGGTTGTTATTGTACCCTTGGTTGACTGGTATTGTCATATTGCCAGAAGTATAACAAAAAAACATAGATATCCTGAACAGGTTTCCTTTAGATACCTATTAGCTTACTCTGCTTCCAGCAAAGGCAAAAAGACTTGGTCAACTTTCCTATGACCTTTGGTTCTGTGAAAATTCAGGAAGATCACTGTGAAGTTAATAGACTGGTTTAGATTCAAGTCGGTTGCTGCTTAGGGCACAAAGGCTGGATTAGTTCACAAAGATACTCTATCTTTGATAAAAATTAAGCACAGAAAATAGTAAGACACGGCTTACTGCTCAGAAACCCTCATTGTGGATGTTAATTCCAATAAAACATTGTTTTCCAGGATAAATATTTATTTTTGGGTCTATGTCAAATCTTCGAACGCTGGAAATGTCAAACGTCATATAGTCGAGACCATATGATCGACATTTCAAGGGTTCAAAGATTGACTTTTAATGGTGCCGTACGGTGCAGAATGGGAGAATTTCCCTTTTCTGCATTGAAGTGCAGTCTCGGAGTTGGTATATTTAAGTAGCAGGGTGTCGGGGGTGCAGGGGTGCTTGCCCCCCTGGGGTGTGTTTTTCTTTTTTTTTATTATATATTCGAACTTCCAAATGTCGAACATATGGTCTCGACCATATGGTATTCGACATTTTGGACATTTGAATATATAACATAGACCCTTATTTTTTTTTCCTCTGGCATCCAGTTTGAATGGTCTCTGTCTCTCTCTAATATGAACCTAAGATCCCATGGAGGAAGAGTGTCTTTGAAGGATGGTCTCATTAGAAAGTTTCTTCTCAGAGAAGCCATGAAAATCTTCATGGATACTAACGATGATGAGTTAAATCCTAGGTGCACTTTCAAAGTAGAGAAACTAGATCCATTATCAAAAATGACACCCCAAGAATTGTAGACTAGTAAGAATGGGGACCATAAAGGGATATACCCTTTGCTGGCCAGACCAGAGAATTTTGTCCTTCTATTATTTGTACCTTGCTAATAGAAGGTTTTCAGCCTGCAGAAAGAATTTGGATCATGCTAGAATGGTATATTAAGTCCCTGGACAACAATGGATCAGGAAAAACCATGTGGGTAACTTGAGGGAGCGAAGTCTGGATGAGGTTTGCTGAGCATCAGTCAAGCAAACTGTATGAGGCTCTAGAAGAAGTGTCTATGCAGGTAAAGCCATAACAGGTGAAACAATACCTGCTGGGGCCAGACAGGGGCTATGAGCATGACTTTGGCATTGCACATTTTGGCTTTCTGGAGAAAATTTAGTATTAGTGAAAATGGAATGCATATAATAATCCTGGAGTCCACTGAAAGTCTGGAGCATCCTGTGGGATCTATACCCTATTGAGGGATGACAGAAAAGCAGCTTCTGCACTTGTAGATGGTTTGAGAAGAATACAAGTCTCAGTAGGACTTTTCCCAATGGTGAAAGATCATTTAAGTCACTGCCAGAGTGAAGGACCATGTATATGTGATGTCAACCAAGTTTTCTGAATTTATCTGTTAGAGAGTTCGCTTGTTCAAAAATGGTCATCATTATCAAAATGTGATTTGAACTGATTGTCCATCCTCATAACCTCATGGCTCCCCTACACAAGGGATAGGACCTGGCTCCCCCATTTGTTGATGTACCACACTACTGGTATCTTGCCAAAATGGACAGCAGCTTCACTCTGCTTAATATAGTTCTGTACAGTCTGGACTGAGAGGAGGACCAAACTCACTTCCCATACATTTATATGTAAATAGGTCTTTTGCCATGTCCCTATCCCTTGCAACAGCCACCCTAAACAATGCTCCACCATACCCGGCTTGATGCATTTATAGTGATTCCTACCATAGGAAGGGAAAGTGTGAAAGGACAATGTTCTGCTACCTTGAGATACCGAGTCCATCACAGAAGATGCTTGAAATGTGTAAAAGAGATAAATAGACTGAGTGATAGGATCTGATATCCGAGACCACTAAACTCATAAGGTCCACTGCAAAATGTTCATGTGTAATCTTGCAAAGGGAAGTGTTTTTCTGACACCACCCAGGCCCTTTAGGCTAAGATCTGCTGTTGGCCTTGGGTATGATAAAAGGAGATAAACTGTTGTCTGATTGAGGTGAATCCTCTCTGGAGTGATATGTACCAACTTGAAAACTGTGGCAGAAAACTGTGACAGAGAATGAATACTTTTGCTTGTGATGGCACCAGCCAGTACTTCAGAGTATTCTCTGATATTCTCAGTGAGAGAATCAGTGACTCCCTTTTGGAAGAAGCTAGAAGAAAGTTGTCTAGGCATGGGTACGCCTTAATCTCCTGCAGTATCAGCTGAGCTGCCACCACTGCTATGCATTTGGTAAGCACTCTGGATGCTGAGGTGAGAAAGTACAGTTGTGAAAAATCTTACCATAACGGTAGATGTCCTTACTTTCATTGCTGCAGCATTAATGGATGGGATTCCCTTCCATGGAAGCCTGAACATCTAGCCAGTCTACCAAAGACTACTTGTTGCTTTTAAAAGGTACATCAAACATCACCCTAACACTCCTTGCATAGCGTAGGACATAAAGGTTATGTTCAGGACTACCATAATCAGAACTGATTGCCCCAGTAGAAACGCAGTCAACAAAACTCAAGAGGTAACCTGTACATCCAGGAAAGCAATAGACTGGGGGGGTGGAGGGAGGGAGTGCTTACTGCAGCAGTGACGGTAAGGACATGTATTCTTAACAGATGGGGTATTGCTAGGCTTACAATGGCTCGCAAGGGCAGTTAGGTTAGTACTAACCTATGAAATATGAAATATGAAGTGAAAACTTGGGAGGGGGAAGGCACAGAAGAGACCCTTAAAAAGCCATGAAGAACTGCATTAGCAAAACCAGTCCTAGCTCTGGAGATACCATTCAATTTGTAGTGCTTGGTAAACGTATGCACAGAAGTCCAGGTAGCTGTTTCAAGAATAGATTTAGTATCTAAGTCCTTGAAAAAAGCACCACAAAGTAGCCACAGCTCTAGTAGAATGAGCCTTAACTGAATTAAAAGGCTTTTGCCATGAAAAGTGCCTTAGAAATCCAAGAAATAGTTTGCTTAGATACAGCAAGTCCCAGAGATCTAGGATGAAAAGAAACAAATAATTGATCAGATTTTCTAATAGCCTTAGTCTTATCCAAATAAACCGAGAGTTGCCTATGCACATCCAAAGTGTGCAGCACCCTCTCACTGTCAGATTGCGTACAGGGGAAAAAAGTAGGCAGATTAATAGACTGATTCAGTAATAGCTCATTAACCACCTTAGGCATAAAAGAAGGTTAGTGCACAAGGACACTCTGTTCTCATGAAAGACCAGAAAAAGAGGACAAGCAGCTCAGATACCCATCTGACAGAAGAGCTAACAGAACAGTCTTCCATGAACAAAAGGAGCCTGAGTCAACTTTTCCAAAACAACACTAACATCCCAGGAAGAAGGAACAGGCTTCCTGGAGGTCCAATCTTAAGGACACCTTTAAGAAATTGTTTAACCTCAAATCTAGAAGCTAAAGGAAAAGAAAAAGGCAGACAAGCAGAGATAGCTGATAAGTAGGCCTTAATAGAAGACTAGGCCAAACCAGCATTGAGCAACTCACACAAATAAGAGAGAATCAAAGGAACATCCACAGTAAGTGGGTCCAGATTTTGACAGAGACATCAAATAGAAAACCTCTTCCATTTGGATAAGTGGGATTTCCTAGTAGTAGGTTTCCTTGCCTCCTGCAGGACCTGAAGCATGTCCTCAGAAAAAAAGGTGTATGTGAGGAATCAAAATTCTTTCACCCACAGTATCAGTTGAAGCATAGATTGGTGGGGATGGATGAGACATCCCCTGTCTTGTGTGATTAGATTAACCTTGTGAGGTAACTTGTGATGATTGCCCCTGGCTAGATGCAGAAGTAGAGGAAACCAGTGCTGTCACGGCCAAAAGGGAGTCACCAACAAGATTTTGAGAGCATCCTGTTGAATCTTGAACAGGACTTTCAGAATGAGAGGAAGGGTAAGGAATGCATAAACACCCACTTCCAAGAAAATGAGAGGGTATCCACCTTGCATACCAGGGGACCTGGGAATCTGTCACAAAACAGAGGAAGTTCTCTGTTCAGAGAGGAGGCAAAAAGATCCACTTGAGGATTACTCCACTGATAGACAATGTCCAGAAACACATTCTTGTGAAGCATCCATTCATGGGACTGAATTAAGGACCTGGTCATAGTGTTTGCCACAATGTTCTGATCAGAAGGGATATAAACTGCCTGAAGAGTCACTTGATACTTGACAGCAAGATTCCATACTAGAAGGGCCAACTGGCAAAGAAGATAAGATCTCATTCCTCCCTACATCACTGTGGTATTGTCTGTGAACACCTTGAGAGACCCTGGAGAGAAAAGAGGATGAAATGCCTTAAGAGCCAGCAGAAGACCTCTCATCTCTTTGACATTGATGTGCTCCTGCTGACAAGGCAACCACACCCCCTGTACTTTTAGAGAGCCAAATGTTGTCCCCCATCCTATGTCTAAAGCATCTGTGAGCAATTCCTGAGAGGGAACAGGGGGATAAAAAGTGATCCCTGGTTTCAGAGACAACTGTTGAATCCACCAGTGAAGTTCCTGTCTGAGACAAGGAAGAACAGGAACTACAAAGTCTAGATGATGTGCATGTTGGAGCCACACTGACTTCAGAAACCACTGAAACTTTCTCATGTGAAGTTTGGCCAAAGGAAGCAATGGAATTGTGGATGCCATGAAACCCAGAGCTCTCAGAAACTCCCTAGTGGTAATGGAAGCCAAAGGAAGAAGAGTTTGAAAGAAAGAAATTAGAGTTAAGGCCTTTGGAGGAGGCAGAGATGCAAGTAGTGGCACCGTCTGAATCATGCAGTCCAGAAAAGCATGATCCTACGGAGTCAGAAAAGGCTTTTTGAAATTTATAGTGAATCTGAGGCTCTGAAGAAGGGAAATGGCAAAATGAAGGTTTTGCAAAATTGTCTCTGGAGAGGATGCCTGAATCAACAGGTCACATAAGTAAAGAAATATTTGGATCCCTCGAAGCCTGCAAAAGTCAGTCACAGGAGTAAGGCATTTGGTGAACACTCACAGGGCAGTAGAAAGGCCAAAGGGCAAAGCAGGGAACTGAAAATGCCAGGAAGCAACAGAGAAATGTAGAAACTTCCTGAAAAGAGGTTGGATCGGAATATGGAGATAAGGATCTCTGAGATCCAGAGACACCATATAGGCCTGAGGGAGCAGGAGAGGAAACAGAATCTGAAGGGACAACATCCAAAAGGAAGGCAGTTTCAGGAAAGTCTTTATATCAGAGTGGTCTAGAATAGGTCTTCAAGTGCCCTCTTTTCTAGGCACTCGAAACAGTCTTGAGTAGAACCCTTTCCTCCTTTGGGATACAGACACCTCTTGAATAGTACCCTGAGTCAAGAGATTTTGATGAAACTAGGAAACGTGGAAGCTGGTCTTAAGGAAGCTGAGGAATGCCTATAAAAGGAGGATGGGATTTCCACATCATGAAGTACCCCTGACAAATAATTGACAGAACCCAAGAATCCTGAGTGATCTGAAGCTAAACAGGAAAAAAAAGAGGAATGTGGCTGGGAAGAGATGGAGAGTCGTACAGCACCTGATTTGTCTGAAAGGAAAGCTCTGGAGTCCCTGAAAACTGAGTAGCCTTAGCAGGAGAAGCCCGTTTTCCACTCTTCCTACCTTTAGTAGAATGTCGGGATTGACTACAAACAAAGGCAGGCTTAGTGAGGTAGTTCCTCTGAAATTTAGGCACAGGAGAAACAAGCACATGTTTAAGCTCCTGTAAGACCTTATCCTTAAGGGACTTAAACCAGCAGCAGCTTCCCCAAACAAAAGTTTAGAATCCAAAGGAGCATCCATCAACTTAGCTTTAATATAATCAGGTAGATAAAGGCTGAAGCCTATGCCAAGAATTCCTCCTCATTACTGAACCCAAAACAGCAGCCCTAGAGGAGGCATTTGCTGCATCATAACTTTATTTAATAGAATGATGAATGACTTCAGAGGAAGTCCTTATCAGGGAAAGAACATTAGTTGTACCCTCAAAGTCTGGAAAATCAGAAATAAGTTGACAGGCCTGAGAAAGAGGAGCCAACACATACCTAGATATATGGGTCTGATAATTAATAGCCCTAAAAGCTAGGGTAGCAGAAGTGTAAACCTTCTTACCCAATCTTTTCATAGTTTTGCTGTCCTTGTCAGAAGACAACAACTTAGGCAAAGGAAGCTAATTGAAACAGCTTATCAGAGACTATAGACATGACAGAGGGGTCAACAGTAGGACATTTATATATGAAAGAACAATCCTCGGCACTCTATAAAAGTTGTCAGGCTTCTTGAGAGCAGGGGACAGAGAATCAAGTGCATGAGTGACACTGGAAAAAGCATCCAGCAAAGCAGCCAAAACAGGAAGAAAAGTCACAGGTTTAGGGGATTCCAACTGCAGCAACTCATATTACCTCTTATGGATAGCAGAAACCTGAGCACAATCCCACTTAAACAAATACATCATCCTGGAGAGTGTGTCCCCAAAGGAAATTTCCTCAAAAGGAACATCTGAACTAACAGATTCCTCCTCCTCCGACCAATAGTCTAAAGGTAAAGGAATTTGAGTAGAATAAGTCAGGGATTCATTATCCAAATCCAACTCATCTTCAGAACTGAAGACTCCTGTTCCCTAGGCCTTTTAAGGAGAGTAGAGGACCAAGGCAGGGCAGGAATCAGAACCCCATGAGGAGGCTTTAAGGACATTAAAGCAGTAAACAGCCCCTGAATGAAGTCCTGCCACTCACTCTGTGGATCCCTAGGAGCAGAAGAAATATGTTTCATTTTTTGTTTCTTTTTAAGGGAACGAATCCTCCAAAAAAAACTGAGAAGGCTCAAACTCAGGACAGCAGTTGAGAACCATAGTAGGAACTTCTTTCCCAACCAAAAACTAAGGACCTCCCATAAGCCCCTCTGAAAAAATCAACCATGGATTCCCCTGAATGTCTGAGACAGACACCTGCAAAGCTTCTTCGGACGTGCTGCCAGCTGGACCCTCATCGACCTCTGACACAGTCGCAGCAGAGAAATCCAACAACATAGCCAGGCAAGCCTCTGGGTTTATAACAACCTCAGGAGAAACACCAGGCAGAGTCTGGACAGTACCTTTTTCACCTTCTTCTTCCCTAATGGCTGACCCCTCAGGGCTGGAGAGTCCTTCCATTCTATCTTCAGTGAGAAGCTTAAGACACTGGTTCTCAAGATACAATGAAAGGGAAGAAATGAACACCTGACAAATAGAACAAGACGTATGGCCATGAGGAACTCCTAGACAAAAAATATACTTATCAGCATGGTCTTTATAGGGAATCTGTCTCCTGCACTGGCATTTACCCTTCCTGGATGACATTAACCCAAAGGAATACAAAAAAAGTAAGAAAAAACAAAATCCCCAATGAGGCACTTATCTGCAACTGCAATAGAAGTCAGCAAAGAGAGTAGTCACTGGAGTGTGAAAATCCATTTAGCTGGCAGAAAATAGATGCAGGTAAACAGACTGATGATAAAAAGATACATTCAGACTGGCGGCAATGAAGTTCTGATTATGGTAGGCCTGAACATCACCTTTATGCCCTACAATTTGGAGCATTTGGGTGACGTTCGGTGTACCTTTTAAAAGCAGCAAGTAGTCTTTGGTAGACTGGCCAGACATTCAGGCTTCTATGGCAGGGAATCCCATCTGTTAAGAATACTATAGTGGTGAATGTAAGGACATCAAATGGGAGAGCTCAGAAGTTGTATTGGCTGGCTCCTACATTGAAGAACAAGAATCCTCCGGATGCTGTGGTAATTTTATGTGTAGGTAGGCATTCTGGAGTTCAAAAGAGCACATCCAGTCTCATTCCTGAAGTTTGGAAGGAATGACTGCATTGTGACTATCTGGAACTTGGCTTCCAACACATACAGATTTATTCTAAGTGCAGAAAGGGCCTGAGGTCTTTTTTCTTTTTTGGGAAGCAAAAAGAATCTCAAGTAAACTCTAGATCATCTATGGTGTAGTGAAACTTCTTGGATGCCTCTTTTTTCCAGAAGGATTTCAACCTCTAGCCCGGCCTCCTGCTTTTGACAAAGTGAGATATATGGGAGTATAAGGGAAGGAGACTGGGGACAGAATATAAATGAGATTGCTGCCACTATAATGGAATACACAAATGCCTTGCTCTGTGCCACTTTTCTTTGGAATGCAAGATGATCTTATCCATTTTCCTTGGATTAGGCTCAACTATATTGAGTTTTCACCATGCCATGCCCACTACCAAACTGATCATGCACTAGGTGGGAGGATCACCCAAGACACAGAGTGGGAAAGTGAGAAACTTTCTGTAGTATTTCTTCCTCAGGGAGGTTCAGCCTATTGGCCAAGGCTCCCTCTGTTTCTTTCATTCAAGGATCTCGCTGAACTTAGAGTCATCAGGAGGGGACTAGAAGGAAGCCTCCCCTTCATCCAAATCAGTGGCTGGACTAGAAGACTCTACTAGGATCTAGGCATCTCTGATTATACTACCTCTTACTGGGGAAACTTGGAATCAAAATCATCTGAATGTTCAGAGAGGATTCATCTTCAGACACCTTAGACCATCAGTGTCTTGTCACTCCAGTGTCCTGCTGAAAAAAATGATAAACAGCCCAATATTCCAAACTGAGAGGTGTCTTAGGGTGGAACTGAAGTCAAGGGTGCCACTCTCAAGTCTACCACACTGAGTGGTAGTGTCAACATCATGTCCTGATTCCAAACTGCTTAAGTCAAAACTGTGAGCACCAAGATCATTGCCCCCCAGCCACCACACAATATACCAATCCCATGTCAGTGGTTCTACTGATCCTAATGCCAGGAGAGGCTTCAGAACCACTGGAAGAAATGCTGATGATGCCAGTACCACAAAAGGTCACCAAGGGGATCAGAGCCATTGTTAGTACTGAACCATCAGAGTCTATATCGTTAGAACTAGTTTACTTCCTCACCTAAGACGTCAGTGTCAAAGCCACCAGTACTGATTGAAGGGGAGTCTATCTGATGTGAGAAATCCTGATAATACTGACATAAAAGGTTATGTGAAAACAGTAAGCCCTGACTTTCCTGATGACAAAATAAGGCTCAAGGAAGGAGCAAAAGAAGCAGATGGCAGGGGTTGTCTGTAATTACCCTAGAAATAGAGGAAAAGAGATCAAACCCATCTCATTTGGGGTGTTGACCAAGGCATTCTTCATTCAGTTCCACTCTAAGTGCAAGGAAGAGCTGGACAAGGACTGAGCTGAGCTCACTGAAAAGGAGGAGGAGAGCCTTGACTTCAAGTATCTAGACAACTCTTGCTCTGATAAGAAGCTTCCCAGTGTCTACAACTGCTGACATCTCATGCTGGGAGACCCCAACAGATGGTGGTTGGTACACAGCAGGTAGCTGAACTGGTCTCACTGGTTTGGGATCTGAGCTGACTACTATGGGGAGGGGTTGGCCCTGTCCTGTTCTTTCTCTCTCCTTTCCTTCTTTTTACCTTTTTCCTACAATCTGGTGGAAGGCGCCCTTTAAAACCAGCTTGTTCTGGCACTCCTGAAGGGTTCTGTTCTCAAAACTTCTACAAACATCCTATGGGTACTCAAATGATCCAGCTCCAGGAATATGGTTTCTTGTGGGAAATCTTGGGGACATCGTTTGAGTATTTCTTGAAGCCTGAGGCCTTATCACCGTTACCTCTGTCTGTTTTGAAAAATATAACAGCACAATTCAAAAAGCACAATAAACAAGACACATAACAAGAATTAGCTGAAGGGCCTAAGACAATGGCTGAAACTGAAACAGATTCAGACACAGTAGAAAACTAACTTTAGTAAAAAATGAAACACAAAAAGCTGAAAAGCCTAAATACTTACGAAACACTATTAACAATGTCTATAATAAGCTTTATATAAGGAAATATTGTACTACTCTGTTTAGAAAAAATAACTTAATAAATGCAGACTCCGATCTGGGATCACCTTCCTAATGCTAAACACCACAAATAAAATCTAGAGAAGAGAGGGAAGCATGGTGCATTATGGCAGAAAGGGAAAGATCGTAAGCCCTAAGGATGCTGAAAAATGTGTGCCTGTGGCAGCCAGCAACACTTTAAAGTAAACAGACTGCATCATATAATATCAAAATGCAATGGGAATTCCTCAACCCTTTCTGAATATTTCAGGTTTTCCATCATTATGATTTTTCTTGCAAGGAATAGTTGCACTTTTTCAAGATGTTTTGGGAGGCTTGTTCAAAGATTACAAAACACAGCATTATATTCAATACGGGGTCAGAAGACAGAAGTATAAAATGGTATAATAAGCTCCCCACAGTGACTAGACATGTCATTTATAATTAGATGGGTTACATAAAATGCTTTATTTTACCTTCTCTTTTTCAAAATGCTGTCCATCCTTCTTCTGTGCCATCCCCCAGTTTAAAGCTTCAGTCACTGAGATGTACCTTTCCCATCCAACCATACCTCACAACTATCCAGATTTTCATAGAATGCCCAGATCTTTGGCTCACATTTTGGTCTGTTCTTCATAAAATTTGCAGTTTTCTGGCAAACTGCTAAGGATTGATTGATTGATGGTCATTAAACAGTAACACACATTTTAGTTTCAGACTTCATATCCTTCAGAAAATGCATGCTGTTATTCTAGTAACTGTCTAGGTTTACAAGAGCAATGTTTAAAATCTGTCGGTCTTTTCCAGCCCTTGACCCTCCATTATTTTTGGCTTTGTCGTTTGTTGAGAGGTATGACCCAGTATTACTGCCTCTTCTAGGCAAAGGTGAAGGATATTTCTGGCAAAGAGCTCATCTAACTCCCAGTTCCCCCTCTTGTCCTACCAGTCCCAAACACTTACCCTTGTCCCTTGCCACAGACATTTGTCACGTTACCACTTCCTTGTTTTTTGAAAGTGCTAGCTGCAGGCAAAGGTAATACATCTGCGATCATAAATAGGTAGATATTTTGTTTTCTGTTATGAAAGTTGAGGGGCGCGCCTATCAATTTGAGCTTACAGAATATCCAAATCTGAAACTCAGAAAAAAAAAAAAGCAGAAAGGGAGCGGCACTCGCTAAGCTTCTTCTGCAATCGACGGAAAGATTGAGGATATAGGATCGGGTCATGCGCTATACCCAGACAGCTCCGATGTGATGGGGCCGCCCATGACCGTCGACAGCGTCAATACTTTCAGGGGGGCCGACGAGGACAGCGGACTACCGTGAGATGAAGAACATCAACAGTTCCTATGATTTATGACTGATTTGTACATTTCAAGCAGAAGAAACTGAATTTTTGGGGTAAGTTCTTATGAGTCAAAATTCCAAGGAAGTAACTATAAAGAGAAAAGCTGTCAGAAGAGACCAAATGTAAAGTCATATACTTAAGCAGTCCCCTCAAAACGAGAAACCGAGTTACTTTTTGTGATGTATGCACCCTAAAGTCTACATGTGAAATTCAGTACTGGTGTTACAGAAAAGGTTAATTGTTAAACAACATCCTCAGGATTACTTTTATTTCACTAAGAATGTGATCCCAAAAACTGAGAAAAATCAGTTACATATCATCTGTGTGTTTCAGTATCAGTAACAATTTGGCTTCAGATATCTGGGAGAGGTGGTTAAGGAGAAGTGAAGTCTGAATGAATAGGTCAAAACTAGAATCAGAGGGGCTGCAGCCAAGTGGCATAGTGTTAGGTGTAGTATATGGCAAAAGAATGCCAAAGAAGCTGAAAAGTAAAGTGTCCAAAATTGGTGTGACCAGTATTAATGTACGGTACAGAAACTTCGGCAGAAAGGCAGAGCAGATGAGGAAACTAGAGGTGATGGAAATTAAGTGCCTAATAGTGGTAGGATGCACATTAAGAGCAGAAGCCAAAGTAGCTCCAACTGCAGAAAAGATCAAAGAGAACAGATTATGGTGGTTTGTGCACATGTGCAGAAAAGCAGAAGACAATCTGGTGAGGAAGATTTGGTACAGACTGGAAGAAGGTAAGAGGAAAGAAGGGAGTCCAGCAAAGAGGTGGATGGATTGTGTGAGAATATCTGCTAGCTACAGTCAGGCATGAGTATCAAAGAGGGCAGGAGTGTGGCATTGAACAGAGACAGATGGTGACAGTTAACACAACACCCCAACCCCATGTAGAAAATGGTAACAGGGGGTTGATGATGACAACAGTTTGCAGCAAACTTCCTTGCCACCTGCACTGTAATAATATATTTTATAGCTTTTTGTAAAAAAATAAAGTTATTTTCCACTACATGCAACTGAATGCGGGTTGGATCAGTGAAGGAAGGACATAAGAATGTTTTCTAGATCTCACGCCAGATCATACCTCTCAACCTGGAAACATCAAAAATCTGGACAAGGGCCATGAAAAATAGATACAAATCTATACTCTGATTAACATCTAATTCGCATACATAATTATGTAACCCCACCCACTCCAATGGAATTGTGAGATACCAACTTTCGAACACAAACTGAAGAACAGACAACCAAACTATGGCACCAGAGTCCTCCTGCAGCCATTCCAATGGTCCATTACCTGGCTATTTCACCCCATTTACCATAAACACTAATGTGTGCATACTGCTTAACTTCTACAATGATTATTTGGATTTTTTTTACATTTTGCAGCAAATCAATGCACCAACACTAACAGACATCTGATAAAGCAATACTGTCTCACAATGAAAATAGACTTGGCATTAAAACTTCTCTGCCCTTGAAACTCATTCATTGAATCAGCATTGAAACCTGCACCACTTCCAAAGAAAATGCATCTAGCCAGTGGTAGATAAAGATTACCTTTTCTTTGATACACCTTCCTGACTTTATTAAGTTATATTCCTTGTATAATACAGCACATTTGTTAGAGCACATTTTAAATTTATTGTTAAAATGAAAATGTTTCCATTAGGCAGTACTGTGGGCAATGAAAGAAAATGCATGAACCAATAATTACAAAACTGCCCAATTCAGAACATTTCCATCATAAAAGTCTACTTCCACACCCAAACTATAAACAGAATGACAGTAGTGTAAGCCATGTGCATCTTGCACAGCTTCTCACACTTTTCAATTTCAGGTTTTTCTTTGGGGGGGGGGGGCAAAAGATCAAAGATCAGGGACACATTTTAAACATTGCTTGTATAATTCTGGAAAGTTGCGAGAATAAAATGTTGTGTTACCACCATGCATATTACTGGCAAGTCTTGAACCCAGAACACTATACACTACAGTCAGTGCAACATACCACTATGCTAAATCAGCAGGTTAAACAATAGGAAGAGTGACACTTAATGGCTATCATTTAGTGAATTCAGTTCTCACTTCTCACCACAGCTCTCAACCTCTTAGCACAAAATACCTGGACAAACAACAAAGCCACTAATGGGGGAATAGTAAATACAACTGACTTCTCGCTCACCATAAAACCTGGACAAACAACAATGACAGTTTGAAATTACTTTAGCAGTGCAGGAATTTAATAAATATGCAAATGCGTGTGATCATGTCATTAATTTACTGTACATTATTATTTAAACATTACTCAACAACAGTTGTGTACACACCCCTCCATTCCCAGACAGTAGTATTTATTTCAATAAATACTTGTTGTTCTAATACTACAGCAGCAGTTATCAGGCTAAAAATGTACATCAGTTACACAACATTAAACGTCACTACATAAATTATCTACATAATAATAAACATATGTTGTCAAGTATACTGACGTACACTCAAACATTCGCCTATCCCAGCCTTGCTTTTAACATAACATCTCCAACTTTTGCCAGTTAAG
Organism: Protopterus annectens; assembly: GCF_019279795.1. Lineage (NCBI taxonomy): Eukaryota > Metazoa > Chordata > Ceratodontiformes > Protopteridae > Protopterus > Protopterus annectens. The sequence continues at coordinate 1,179,293,124 of NC_056733.1, read as the reverse complement.
AAGTCCTTTTATTTCGAAGTCTACTTTTTCCTTCCATTCTCATATTGCTGGAGTATGGTTAACATCCACTTGCAGGAAATACACATTTGTACTATCAACAGTAAAAACACAGATACAGAAACAGAGTCAGCAAGCTTAAATGCAGAAGAACACTAAATCTCAAAGTTAGATCTGTACTTTTCAGACACACACACACACACACACACACACACACACACACACACACACACACACACACACACACACACATACTGTACTGTTCCTACTTCCTAGCAGCGAAAAACGAAAATAAAACGGCAAAGTCCCAGCAATGAAAGCAGCAGCAAAGCCAGCATTCTCTCTCGGCAAAGTCCCAGCAACGTTACCTACTTTCCAGCAGTGAAAACAGCAGAGCCAGCAGCATTCTCTCTGCAGCAAAACAAGTCCCTCTGTTTCACGGCAGCAAAGCCAACAACAAGTCCCTCTCTCAGCAGCAAAGCCAACAACAAGTCCCTCTTTCAACAGAGTCCCTCTGTTGCAGCAAAACCAACTTTTCAAAAAGCAAAGTCCCTCCATTTCTGAAATGGCTTTTCAAATTCTCAGCAGCACTTCTCGCCATCCGGAAATGATGACGTGAGCTCCTTGAGCTCAGTTCCGACTGGGTGGTAGTGCTGACTGCGCTGACATCATCGCGCACGTGATGATGTCAGCTCCGGCGCGAAAATTAAAAAAATAAAAAAAGAAACGTAAAGAAATTGGAAATGAAGGGGTGCCACTCGGGAATCATGACACCCCTTCATTTGGACCCCAAAACTCGGTAAAAAACGAGTAATTCGGGACGGTTGGGAGGTATGCGCCAGATGTTCCTGAATACAGTCATTTGTTTATAAAAGTTGAATTGCGGAGAAATAATAAAGTTCCTACTTTATGTCCAAATGACACAAACACCATATTTACTCTACTTGCTTAAATGATTGAGTGTCAAATCAAGCATCAAGCTAAAATAGACTAGTTGCCTTTAGAGCACCTTCACCCAGATGAGTAAGGATTTTGGGTGTGGCACTTTCTATAAAAAGTTACTTGCTAAACCCATTGGATCTTTGGAATGATGTACATATAATAATGGGTCAATACAGACTTCTAGATGAATAAGATGTCCTGCTTATCACCCATCACAATATACACCCTTGTGGAAAGCATTTAAGGTAAATTTTTCATAACCTGACCTGAATGAGAGGAAACAGGCAGTGATACATAATTAGCAGGGGATTGTTCTCTAGCAGATACGTAGATTTAAGCAGTCACTGGAATGGATTAAAAGAATGCAAGGAAAGTGTTTTGACTATTACAATATGAAAAGGGCTGGGGGAGATAGTATATTAGGTAATGATCAGCTTAATATTTATTTATGATAGGAGGGTAAAGGAAAGCTTTATAATGATATACGAAATGTTGAGATTAGATAACCTTTCTTGCAGTAATTCTGTTCATCACTGATTAATACTGCGGTGGTGGTGCTGCGGTAGCGTTGTCACCTCACAGTAAGACGTCCTGTTCGATTCTCAGCTAAAGCGTTTTCTGTGTGGAGACATGTGTGAATGGGCGTACCTTCGTTGAAGGTTGTACGTCAGGGCTGGCAACTTGGTACGTAAAAATCTACTGCCAATCATTAGCGGACCGGAGTTCCGCTGTGGTGACCCCTAATCTGGAAAAGTCGAAAGATACAACAACAACAACAACAACAACTGATTAAACAACTGACAACATGGATCATTATGCAAAATGTTTAATAAAAAGATTTAAAAAGTAACATAACTAATCATACTATCTTTTACCATTGCCAGTTGCAACTGAAAAATATACTGTCAAAAGTAGATGTCAATCAAATCATGTCATAGCCGCAGACAGAAAGAGCACATTACTGCATGTGTCTGACTACAAGACAGGCTCTGGAACTGAATATATAATCTGGATATTGTACCACATAATCATAGTCACAAATGGAAAAAAGTACAGGCAGTTTTGACAAGAACATCCAGATATTTAAACTCAGTAAGAATTAAACTCTCCTTGTGAAATACAAATAAGGCAATTGGGAATGTACCAATGAAGCCAAAACTTCATCCAGAGCCTGAAAATCACAGGTTGGAAAACAACGGCTTCAGAGTTGATTACAGTAAGTAGAAGAAGCTTGCTGTACATGAAACATGAGGGGTGATGTCCTTCATAAATACAATACTTTGTAAAATGTTCTCAAATTAACATTTGGCTGAATTTGCAGCTACAGTGTCCAGTCTAGAAATGTAATGAAGGCTGGATATCCTGGATTCTTCTGAAACAGGACATGTTTATTACTTGATGTAAATTATGTGTCTTATTGCAGTGTCTAATATGACTCTAAGCAGCTTTTACACATCACAGCCCTATTTCATAAAATGTCTATAGAACGTAAGACCACGAGGAACTAGGTATCTTGCACCTTTATATAAGCAATTAGACTGTGGTGGAGGGAAGACTGCTGACATTTATTTATTTATTTCCAGTTTGATTAAGTCCACTGGGCCCAGAGAGCCCATTTTTAGTGAAGACCTGGGGAGAAAAGCTTCATGAAACAGATTATAGTAAAGATAGCATTCCAATAAAAATAAAAGTACAAGTACAAATATTTATCAAATAATACAAAGCTTGAGCAATATTGCCCATACTGGAAAAATATTGTGCAGATACATTTTAACAAATTCACACAAATTCAAAAGTCAAAAGCTATTTACAATATTTACAGACCATGAGAGATCGTATGTGAATTAGCTATAGAAGGTTATAGCCAGCTATAAGGTGCGTAGAAACTCAGGAGGATACCTTCCCAGGGCTTTTGTTAAAGAGTTCTGGGTAGGGAGAATGCAGTTACATTTCCATTTGGAGGAGAGGTAGGTGTAAAGCTGTTTTGAAGTTGTTTGTGTTTGACATTGTCCTTAGTGTGGAAGGGAGAAAGTCCCATTTCTTACCTAAGGAGAAGGAGAGGAGAAGATGTCCAGAAGGACATTTTGATTTGTGGACAGTAATTAAGTTTTGGTGTTCAGATCTGAGTTCTATTTGGGGTGTATAGGGGAAGGATGCTAGTTAGAGCAGGGCATTTGGTTGGATTAAATATTAGTCTATGTGCTGTAGTGAGCTGGAGGAAGTCCAGGTAATCTGTGAATTCTAACCTGTTGAGGGATTAGAGGGTAACACAGTAATGAGTGTAATGTTTGGCTTTGGTGGCAAATTTAGAAATGTTATTATAACAGCTTTCAAGTTTGGAAGTGATGGAAGAGGATAGGTTAGTTAGTAACGGGACGCCATACAGAAGGTAGTGAAGGAGGTAAGAGGAGGCCAGAGTATGCCTAGTAGAAGTAGAGAGGAAGTGGTTGTTCCTGTATAGGATACCTAGTTTTTTTGTTGGTTTTCTTTATATTTTGCTGAATATGGATGTCACACTTGAGGTGTTTGTCTATAGTTACACCGAGTAGTTTGGCAAAGGGAACAACTCCAGTCGGAGAGTTGCTTTGGCTAAGGACTTGGAAGGAATTTTGATCAAAAGAGAAAGATTCTGAGGGTGTGAATAGTAGTATTTTAGATTTGTTAGCATTGAGAGAAAGGTGAGTTTGGCACATCCAGATCTCAGTAATTGAGAAAGCAGTCTGAGTTTTAGATAGGAGTTCAAGGAGGTTAGAGGCAGAGCAGAAAACTGTAGAGTCATCTGCATATTGGATGACTTTGTTTGGCATTAGGAATAGCAGAGTGAAAGTTATTGATAAAGATATTAAACAGCATTGGTCCAATGATGGACCCCTATGGTACTCCGGTAGGGGTGGTTAAGAAAAGGTGAGGTGCCCTTTTTCCATTTCACAGCCTGAGCTCTATCTGACAGATAGCTTGAGAACCAGGAAAGTGTGTTTTGAGTGAGATTTAGGTTTGAGAGGTGACTTAGAAAGTGTTTATGGGAAGCATTATCAAATGCTTTAGAGAGATCTAGGAGCACTGTGGATACTAAGTTCCCAGAATCTAGGCTTGATTGACAGTTTCTAAGAATGAGAGTAGAGCTGTTATGGTGTTATGTCCTGGTCGGTAGCCATGTTGGGTAGGGGTAAGAAGTTGTCTTTTAGTCAGAAAAGGCATAAGTTAGAGGTGGATGCATTTTTCTAGGATTTTGGAGATTGGAGAGAGAAGAGCTATAGGGCGGAAGTTTGAAATGTTAGTGTTTTTGCCTCCCTTGTGGAAGAGGAAGAATAAAGGCGGAAAGGTAGAGTTTAGGGACATAGGATTTTTTTATGGATCTATTAATTAGGATACTAAATCACAGAGCTATACCACTGGCAGTAGACTTGAGAAAGGAAGAGGAGATGTTGTCAGGTGCATTGTAGCAGGGTTTAAGTTTGGATAGAAGTCTTTTTATGTAGTTAGTGGAGACAGGTTTAAGCTCAAACACAGCGGGAAATTATTTGGGGACTTAGATGATGTGGAATGTAGGAGAGATGGGTCGTTGTTGGGGAAGGTTTTTTGTTAGGTCAGATATTAACTCTATAGAGAAAGAGTTGAATAGTGAGGCTAATTCGAGGTCAGATTTACTTGGGTATGGACAGGGGTTATTTTTGGAGCCTGGATTGAGGAGTAAATTTATGGAGTTCCAAAAAAGCCTAGGGTTTGGGGATGGTTGAACTGGAGCTTAGTGTAGTAGAAATTTTTGGCTTTGAAGATTTGTTTTTTTGCAAAGTTATGGAGCTGTGTATATTGGAGAAAGGTTTTGGGAAGTTTATTATTTTGGTAAAGCTTCCAGGATTTGTCTCTTTGATGCATAATTTGCTTTGTTTCTTTAGTTAGCCAAGGGGCAGTTATAGTTTTTATTTTTTTTTTCCTTGGTGGAGCTAGGGAGCCAAGGGGCAGTTATAGTTTTCATTCTTTTTTTCATTAGTGGAGCTGGGGAGCCAAGGGGCAGTTATAGTTTTTATTCTTTTTTTCCTTGGTGGAGCTAGGGAGCCAAGGGGCAGTTATAGTTTTTATTCTTTTTTTCCTTCGTGGAGCTAGGGAATTTAGAGCATCTAGGAAAGTAAAATTAAAGTGGTCTATGGCTTTATCAAGTGGAAGGGTTTTTAGAATGTTCCAATTCATTTGTTTGAGATAGTTAGAGAAGGTTTTAGGGTCAAATTTACTAAGGTTGCTGGTCTGACTATATTGATATTGGTGTGGATGGGAGGTGGTTGCATGGTAAATGAAAGCTGGGAGGTGGTCACTATTAGAGTCAAGGATGGTGCCAGAGTTGGTAATTTCATTTGGATGGGTGACTAAGATCCAATCAAGAGTGGATCCTGGGGGATTTGTTTTACTGTGTCTAGTGATGGAGTGGGTTACATGAGTAAAGCTAAAGAAGTTAATGTACATGGAGGGTATGGGACTGTTGATTTTATTCCAGTCGATGTTTACATCACCTAGTATGTAAGTTTCAAGGTTAATGTCAGCTGAGGCCCATTGGAGTATGTCTTCAGGGTTGAGACATTATTTCTGGGTGGGATATAAAGGGCAATGATACAGAGGCTTTTGTGATTATTCTTTTTTAATAGACTGACTGTTAGTTCTGCATTGGTGAATTTAGGAATGGGGGTTGGTAGGGGAATTAAGGTAAGCAGATTGGAAAAGATTAATGCAACACCTCCACCTTTTTTCTTTGGGTGGTCACATCTAAGAGTATGAAATCCAGAGGGTAGGATTTCAGAGTCAGAGATGTGGGGTTTGAGCCAAGTTTCAGAGATGGCTACAATGTCAGGTTGGTTATGACTTAGCCATGCTTGAAACTGATGTGCTTTGTTGCTGAGACTCTGGGCATTGAGTGTGAAAATTTTAAGAGTATTGTAGGGAAATGAAAGGGTAGAGGAAGGGGGAGGATTATTGTTATTTGTGGGTGGGTTAGGTCCAGGATTGGGGTGAATGTCTCCACCTAAGACGAGGTTATAAAAGGAAGTTAATTTTGTGTGTTTTGGTTGGATTTTAGGGTATTCTGGATGGTCTAGAATTTGTTTAAGAGTAAGTGTCTTAGTAGTGGAAATAATTTTAGGATTAAAAAGTGCAGAGCTTTGAGCTGAAACAGTGAGGAGGAAATGGAAAAAAAATGATTATTTGTGTGAGGGAGGAGAGGGTTTTGTGTCGGAGTATGGTAAGGAGTAGAGAGTGGAAGCTGATTGGAGTTATAGGAGCTGGCATGGTATAAAGTTGTAAGGAGTAGTAGGAGAGAGATGGGGTTCAGAGTGTTAGGAACAGTAAAGAAAGTATGGTTAAAAAAGGTAGTTTAATATGGGAGGATTTGTAGTTGGAGAGAAGAGCTGTGGGGTGAGAGGGGGTAGTGAAAGAGCAATGTATTTAATTAGTGATGTATTTAATTACTGTGGGTGAAAGGAGGAGGGGTAAAGAGGGGAAGGCTTTGATTGGATGGTTTTGACTGTGGGTGAAAGGAGGAAGGATAATGAGGGGAAGGCTTTAGATGGTTGACTGTGGGTGAAAGGAGGAGGGGTAAAGAGGGGAAGGCTTTGACTGGATGGTTGTCTTGAGTGGGAGGGGAGTGGTTGAAATAAAAGTAGGAGTACTGGGGGAGGGTGAGAATTGGAGGCAGGGTAGGGGAGCGGAGTGAGCCCGCAGGGTGAACGCAGAGCGGGTAGAGCCAAGAAGGAAGAAAGTCAGCGAAAAGTTATCAGTGAAGCTGAGAACTAGCTCAGAGGTAAGGAGGTACTGGCATAAGGCACTGTGTGTGTGAAATTAGAAGAATGCAGAGGGTTGACAGGGGATACAAGCTGAAAACAGGGCAGTAGCAGTTTAGAAGAATATAGTAAGTATTAACAGGGCTAAAACAGGGCAGTGCTAAATTAATAGAACAGTTACAGTACTTTTGGCTTGTATTAAAAGATAGGTAGTGGTTGAACAATGCCATCTGGTGGCCTAACTGAGAAAGTACAATGGTAAGCTATGAGCACTCAGTGGCGGGGGAAAGAGCCTAGGGGAGTAAAGGGAGATAAAATCCATGGTAGACTGCTAGCGAATGCTCGCAGGGTTAATGTACAAAAGTGGTAGTTATAGGATATGTTTTTATTTTACAATAGGGTACATTCACGTTACAGGTAGTTCTTTGGGAGGCAGAGTGGTTACAGAAGCACTGCTGGATCCCCTTAGGATGAACTTTACAAAAATAGCAATAAGAATCACAAACAAAAACAAAAGCAATACCAAGTAGTAATTACATGCGAGCACACTACTGGGGATTACTATGAAGTGAGGCAGAAAAGCTAAGTCAAAAGATAGTGCCTTTCTACATCAGGTTTTCTGATACCTCTGTAATTAAGCAGGAGTGGGAGGGAGGTGTGCAGGTTCAAGGTGAGGGAGGGGGGCAGACAAAGTAATACAAGGTTGTAAGTCAGACAAACTGGGCTAGGCCAGCTGCCAAAAAGAAAACAGGAAAACCAAGCTAAGTCAATTCCAGGTCAGTGTAGTGCAGTATCTTCCTAATAGCTACAAATCTTATGCTAGTAATCTAGTACAGTGTGGTGAAAAGGGCCACCACTTCTACAGGGAAAAACAATTGAAGTATGGGCTGCAGGTACATAGGTAAACGTTTTCCAAGAGAAAGTAGTTTTAAGTAATTGACCTAGCAGTACAATAGGAAGAGAAAAATGGTGGTGGGGGGGGGGACCAGTATTGTGCACACGTACAGTGAAAGGTGAGAGTCTTCAGTTTAGAGGACAGATTAAATACAACTCTAACATACACTAGTGTAGCTGAAGGCACTTTAGTGTTCCACCGATGCATGGTCTCACAGTGCAGGGCAATGAGACAGCCTTGGGTTGACTGGAGGTTGGCCATGGACAGAAGACAGCGCAGTAGTGCAGTGGTAACGTTGTCACCTCACAGCAAGAGGTTCTCCAGTTCGATTCTCAGCTGGGGTGCCTTCTGTGCAGAGTCTGCATGTCCTCCCTGCAGTCATGTGGGTTTTCTCTGGGTGCTCCAGTTTCCTCCCACGATACAACAAAGACATGCGTCTGGAGTGTTTTTCCCCGGGCCTCCGCTGAAAATTGGCTCGTTCCAAGTCTGACTTTCTAGGTTAACAAATGTAAAATAAATAAGTAAAATAAATGAGACAGGATGAAACTTTTGCTGAGGGGAACTAGTGTTGCTGAAAACACTCTGTTCCACCGATATAGGGTCTCACAGTGCAGGGCAATGAAACAGCCTTGGGTTGATTGGAGGTTGGCCAAGACACAAGAGGAAACTTTTGCTGAGGGGAACTAGTGTAGCTGAAAGCACTTTACATAGAACTCATATCCCTGTCAGAAGCTGTTTCATGAAACTGTTAAAGAAGACCTATGGTTTGGGATGCCTTATTTTCATTTATTGTTATCATGAAAAACAACTGACTGTGGGTGCTCTGTCATTCCAATTGTCCCACATGTCTTTGTCCTTGGTTAGCAGGGGATATTTGTTGGTACCCCTGGTTTTGCTGTAAGTGAAAGAAACCCACAGTTGAATTGATTCTGGCTTTAGTGTTAAAAGGAGCATATAATATACTGCTGAATTTGACTAACACACCATGACCCTTGGAAGATGAGCAATTAGCCATGTCTATCACAGCCCATAATGTGTGTCTTCTTATTTCTGAGCAGTAAATCCAAACCTGAAACAGTCAAAGTGCAGGTGAAAGAGCTAGTATTCATTTTACAGTTATTTAAGGAAGCCAAGACACAATTCAGCATGTGGGCTGGAGCTGAAGGTTATAGCATTTGCGGGATCAGCATCATTCAGACCTCTCAAGAGTACTTCATTACAAGGAACACTCCTTGTTTTGAGTCTTAAAAAGTCCATGTTCTTCACAGTTACACATTGAAAGTTTCTGTCACACATTCAGTCTTAAACATTTTAACTGTTATCCATGGTAAATAACACTGAATCATATTAATACATCAACAGAATTTCTTATAAGTATAAAGTAAGACATGTTAACCATCTTCTGAGTTTCCTAGCTGAAGTTGTTATGAACCTGTAAGTAGGTTCATTCTTCCACCTTGTTAGAGGTAGTGTCCCTCATTTTGGAGATGAAAGGTTAAGTACTATGGCACCATCTGTCCTCAAGTTTCCATAAGCCTGGCATTCATAATATAGAACAAAGTAAAAACCAGTGATACTACATAACTAGCAGATGAACTGGAATCTGTTAAACATCTGCAGTCTGATGTCTGTGTGTACCCTTTGTTTCAGTTACTACATCTGTGAAGATGTGCCAGGCCTCAACACACTCCAGTGATGGAACACTAAATCCAAGTCAGTAGCTGAGGAGCTGCCTGCAGGAGTTGTCAATGGTAGATGGTAGACTGTGAAACTCTGTGAAACAGAGGATTAAAGACTAGTCTATGCACCAGACAACTCAAGAGGGTGAAAGTGACTGGTCAGTCCCTGCTCATCTATTCTGGAGGGGACAGGAGAGGTACTGCAAAACCTAGCAGAGACCAGAGGACTACATGGGGTGAGTACTGGGTCAGTGGTATGCAAGGCCTGTCATAAAATGCTCTGCTTTGTAAACAGGAAAATGGGTGCATACACAGGCCCATAAAGGACTGGCCCAGTATTAAGACCCCTCTTCTTGTGGTAGTGGGTGGCACACCAGTCATGTAGATGATGGGGGAATTAGGATTAAATGTGAATGACCTCTGATACCTGTCTAAATGACAGTCCTTCTTACTTGTCTGATTGCAAAGAAACTGATGGTTGGCAAAGAATGAGGATAAAATGGCAAAAAAATAAATACATAAAAATAAAAAAAGATGAATTGCTACCCTATGGACAAAATATCAGTCACTGATTAAATGAAGATCTGTGTAGCCTCAGAAGCAATTCACAAAATACAGTTTTCTGAACAGCAGAAAGAACTATTTGTAGGGTGAAGTGTTGGCACACAATTTTGGCAAAGTGGAACTGCAAGGGAAAGGGTATAAACATGGCAATGATTTGGAGGCATGCATCACTGCAGACAAACAGGATGAGCTGGGCTTACAATGACAGTTTTTATTTACCTAATGATTTAGTTTCAATTTTAAAGTATTGCAAATATACACTTATGGCAGGGAAGCAGCATGTTCAACCGTTTCTGAAAAGTGGTAAAGCCTGCAAGGATCACAAATAGAGTGGTAACCTAGTGAAAGCTGCACTTCATAGCACATACATAACTGTCATACGTTAGGCTTCAAAATAAATGTATATATAATTAGATTAAATGCAGATGAATTGTAACTAGGCTGAATCATAATCATACTAGACTCCGAAGTATCGGTTTATAGATGTAAAGTTTGGGTAAAGTTGAAAGTTAGCAATAATGACACTTCAGCAGATTTTCATAAGCTTCATACTGCTACTGTGCAAAATGTATACTGAGAAAGTACAAGACAAAGGTAGTTGCTGCAAAAGAAATAATATAACACAATCAAAAGCTATAATTTTCCAACTAAAATCTACATAATATTGTTATCTCAATAGGTGAGGCAACAATGTTCAAGGTGTTATAACAAAGAGATAATGTAGGAGGCCTGAAACTATCACCTGGCCTGCAGAAAGTACGCATCTGAATCATGAGTTACAGTATGGCTATAGAAATCAGGAAAATGATAACTGTTAAGCACATTTAATTTATTTAAGGATGAAGACAAAGCAAGTGTTGAACAGATCTAAGACTTTCTCATATTTTCTGTTAAAAAAAGAAGAAGAAGAAAAAAAAATATATATATATATATATATATATATATATATATATATATATATATATATATACATACATACATACACGGTTTACTACTGAATGTAAGAAATTCAAAATAATTTCATACTTAAATATCGACAATTAATGTTGAAACTGCAGATTTACAATTGTTCAGTTAGTTGTAAATCACAGTAATTGCCAAAAATGTTGACTTCGATATTTTATGGCAATTAATGACAATACCACCCTTGCCGTAAATCCCAACCACCTGCAACTCACATCCCATTTATGCAGGGGGCTGCGTCCCCCGCACCCCCCCCAACTATATATTCCTACTCCGAGATCGCACTACAGTGAGGAAACGGATGTATTTCCATAACTGCACTGTACTGCAATCTCTGTACATCCCTTTGAACATTTATATTTGCAAACGCACAGGACATTCACAAATATAATGTTCGAATATTTAGAATGCACTCATATGAACTATTCAAACATCTGTAGTTCGAATAATTCATAAGTGTAATTCTGACGTTGATATCAACAGCAAAAAAAAAAAAAAAAAAAATATATATATATATATATATATATATATATATATGGTTTCACTTCATATACTTGAAATGCTGAAATCTCGAATTTCAGCATTTTGAGTGCATAAATCTGAAACCATCAGAACACTGAAACCCCACAAAGCCGAAATCAACAACCCGAACATACATACACTACATCACACACAAACCACAGCACCTACACCACAAAAATCATAAACACAATAAAATACCACGCATACCTGCACTAAACATAAGCAGGGTGGGCACCCCCCTCACCACCTACTTATATATACTAACTCTGAGATCTCACAAACAGAGAAAAACAAATAAAACTCAAACTCACACATTCTACATTCCCTCGCACACACGGGCACACACACACACACACACACACACACACACACACACACACACACACACACACACCCACACACACACACACACACACACACACATACACACACACATGCACACGCACACACACGCACACACACACACATACACACACACACATCACATACACATCAGTTACAAAAATGCTCACATACACTCACTCACCTGAAAGTCTGAACACCAACATCCCAAACACTTCCCGTAAAGTAGCGTCACTGCATAAGCACGGATTTGACATATTTGCATTCACGCTTATGCACTTTCGCTATTCTAAAGTTTCAGCTTCATACACTCGAAATGCTAAAATTCGAGATTTCAGCATTTCGTGTATATGAAGTGAAACCATACATATATATATATATATATATATATATATATATATATATATATATATATATATAAAATGGCTCATTTAAAGATAAAAGCAGTATGAAGAACTGTTAGAATAAACCATGTCAATTATTCTGTGATAGTATGTTACTAATGCTGTTGTAAACGCAGTATGTTTGATGATGCAAAAATAGGGATAAAATCCCATTTATATTCCAGATATCAAGTAATATCATGTGTATATTCTAACTTTGTTACCTGTGCTTTGTTAATACAACACAATGCAACTGTCTACCCACCTGACTGCTAAAAGAAGTCTGATGTAGGACCTACCAATCTGCATACAATTAGATTGAAAGGACTGTAAATGTTATCTGCCTATTGTGTCCTTATCTGTTCATATTGAATAAGATCATTACTTTCCTGGCTCAGATCATAGCTGAAAAGGGTTTCAGATCAGCTCACCTACTCAGTAAACAAAGTGAAATGAATAAAGACTAGAAACATTAATCTCTTTCTATTACATCCCAAGAAATAAAACATGTTGAATATCAAGAAAATGTAAAGGTTTCTTAGCATGTAAAATTTCAATGGTTACAGGGTGCATTATTTGACTGAGCTATGACTAGGCAGGTGTTTCATACTGTAGGTATTCTCCTTTTGTAATTCTGTAGCTTGGAGACAGTAATTGTAAGGCTTCAATTTCAAATGCTCATATCTTGTGGAAATGCCTGTTGCTTGGAACAGAAGCTGAAGCCTGTCTAAGGTATACATCCTAGCAGATGCAAGACTATATTTCTGAGTACTTCAAGCATTAATCAGAAGACAGCTGAAGAGGTGAGCAAAGTGCTACCCATGTTGCAACAAAGAGCTCAGATGCAGGCATACACAAAGGTACATATATCGTACAAATGTGACAGAACAAACACTAACAAGCAGTGGCTGAAATCAGTAAAGTTTAAAGGCTGATCCAAGCAGTACAAGCAAAGGCAATGTTGTAGGTCCATCTGAGTCAAAGAAATCTTGACAAGTAGTAGATGATACGGTTGTTCTGAAATTTATCTTAAGTGATTAACGATAGCTAAAGGTATCTAAGTGAAAGCTCAAGTTATATTATTTATCAGCTATATCCCTTATTTTCTGTTTTGAGAAAAGTTGATAAAATCCTTCTCTCGGCCTCACTTTTTCCCCCAGACATGCAGCTTTCTTTTCAGTATCTGTTTTGACATATATACTGCTAAAGGTATCTTTGGTATTAATCTAGACATTGATGGCAGTTCAGACTGCCTCCCAAAAAGCACAATGCAGGTAAAGATTGAGGTACTTCCTAGCAGTAAGCAATAAACAAAACTGCTCTTCACAAAATCCAGACTATGTAAAAGAATGAGATGGGATCAGATAATGATTACCTTGCAAAAAAATGGTCACAAAACATTTTTACACATACTACTGCAGGGTTTTGGGGTTTAAGATTTTAAGTTACGAATTTTGAGTTATAACTTTGGATTTTTATTGTGGGGAATTAAAAATGGCCAAGGTGTTATTTGTTTACAGCCCAAAATCAATACTTTTTAGTATCACAAATGACCAGGAATAATACCTCCAAAGTTCTTTTATTTGACCAGCAAATATATCATAAAACTGAAAAGCACAGAAATAAATTTCTCTTAGCGCCTCAGCTTAAAATTAGAAGTTATGTACCTACCATAACGTTCCATGTTAGTTGTCTTCTCTCGCCTTCTTTCTTGATGGATGGGTACGGAGCCAATCCTCGGCTCCGACTCGGCACTTGCTAAGCTCAAGAGTCACTTTTACCAGCTCGAGGCAGCCCCATATCCCATGATGTAAGGCGGTAAATACCCAGATCTCGTTTGGTACCTAGAGGGACAACTGCCTAGCATAAAAAAACTTTCCACTAAGGAAAGAAGAGCAACTAGCCTAAAGGGCTGTAAGGGGAAACCAGATAAATAAAACTAGAACTAACTGGTGCCCAAAAATCTTCCAGAGACAAGGGAGATCAAGGTCTGTCCAGGCAAGGGGGACAGGAGGGAGGGTCGCAAGAAAGAAGGTGAGAGAAGACAACTAACATGGAACGTTATGGTAGGTACAATCTCGCCTTCATTCTTGCTGGATGGGACTGCGTCCCTAGCACCTCTATCCTGGGTGGCTCAATGGAACAGACTCTTGAGAACCGTGGAACCAAAACTGGCCCTACTCCTGGAGGCCAAATCCAATTTGTAATGAGAAACAAAGGTATAAGGAGTGGCCCAAGTGGCTGCTGCACAAATAGTATCTAAGGGTAGCCTAGCCTGAAAAGCTGTAGAAGTGGCTAGGCCTCTAGTGGAATGTGCCTTTGGTTTCGAGCACAGTTGTTTGCCCCTAAGTTGATAAATGTCAGAAATGGTGGAAGATAGCCATCTAGATAAGGTCACTTTGGAAACAGGGTGGCCTTTCTTATTTTCAGCATAAGAAAGAAAAAGCTGATCAGACTTCCTGAATTGCTTTGTTCTGTCCAAATAATATCTGAGTTGTCTGTGAACATCTAGATAATGCAATTTTTGTTCTGATCTGTTGGAATAATTAGGAAAAAATACATGGAGATCAATGGATTGGTTTAAATTTGTTTTTGAAGCAACCTTGGGCAAAAAGGATGGATTAGTTCTCAAGCATACTCTGTCCTTGTGGAAGACCAAATATGGGGGACGAACAGAGAGGGCATGAAGTTCTGACACTCTCCTAGCCGAGGTAATAGCGACAAGGAAGAGTGTCTTCCACGAAAGAAACTTTAATGAACATGAAGCAGCTGGCTCGAAAGGAGGAAGAATTAAGGATGTCAGCACTAGATTTAAGTCCCATTGTGGAGGAGGAATTCTGACAGGAGGTCTCAGGAGAAAAATTCCTTTCAAAAAAGCTTTACAAAGCTTGTGGGACATAATGTTGTGATCTGCAAATCCGACATGAAAGTTCGAGATTGCAGCCAACTGAACTTTGACCGTGGAAGATGAATAACCCTAGTGAAAGATTTCCGCTAGAAAATCCAAAACTGCATGAACAGGGGCAGTAAAGGGATCTATGTTCCTCGATTTCGCCCAAAGGGAGAAACGTTTCCACTTGCTAGTGTAAATCCTTCTAGTAGAGGATTTAAGGGAAGCTACTATGATATCTCTAACGGGGTTAGAGATCATAGGAAGCCTGGCTAAGGAAGGAAGTGGAGCAACCAAGCTGTGAGGTTGAGAGAAGGGATGGACCGATGCAGCTGACCCGATTGGTGTATCAGAAGATCTGGCACTGGGTCCAGATGCCACGGCTGCACCAAAAGATGACGATGAAGGAACGGAAACCAAATTTGTCGAGGCCAATACGGGGCAATGAGAATCATTTTGGCTCTCAAAACTGTAGCTTTCTGGAGTACTTGAGGTATCAATGGAAAAGGAGGAAAGGCATAAAGAAGTCCCTGGGGCCAATCTTGGGTAAGAGCATCTCTGGGGGGATGGCCCAGAAGTGGGAAGAGAGAGAAGAAGACTGGGCATTTGCTGTTTTGGGGTGTAGCAAAAAGATCGCAACATGGGCGGCCCCACTTCTGAAAAATCTCCTCCACTATAGATTGCTTGAGAGACCACTCGTGAGGCATGAGTATAGCTCTGCTCAATCTGTCCGCTAAAATGTTGGTTTTCCCAGGGTTATGCGTTGCTACCAGAAACCGATGAGAGGAGATCGCCCATTGCCAAAGTCTGAGAGCCTCTCGACACAAGGGATAGGACTTGGTTCCGCCCTGCTTGTTGATGTACCATACTACGGACATATTGTCCGTGTGAACTGCAATCGTTCCTAAGGGAAGAAAGTCGTTGAGGGCTTGCAACGTTAAAAGCACTGCTCTCATCTCTAGGACGTTTATGTGCAGGTGGTATTCGAACGGTTGCCACGTCCCATGAACCATCCTGCCCTGATAATGACCCCCCCACCCAATCAGGGAGGCGTCCGTAGTGACTGTGGCTACCGGGGCCGGGAAAACAAAGGGTCTGCCCTGATGGACTTGGGGAGAAGAAATCCACCAGGATAGATGGTTTTTGCAAGTTTGTGTCACCGGGATCTGGTGATGCATGGGAAGTTGTTGGTAGGACCATTGTGTGAACAACATCCATTGAAGGAGATGCATGTAAAAACGGGCCAAAGGAAGAAGAGTAATGGCAGCTGCCATGAGACCCAATACTTTTAGGACCAGTCTGGCTTGCACCTTTTTGCTGGCAAGGATGATCCGCACATGGTTTTGGATATCTAGTATTCTCTGGCTTGTGAGGTTTGCTGACATCCGAACAGTGTCTAAATTTGCGCCTATAAAAGTAATAGATTGGCAGGGCAATAAGGAGGATTTTTCATAGTTGACTGAAATTCCTAAATGAGTGCAGAGATTTAGGGTGTAATCTCTGGCTTGGAGAAGTTGATGCCTGGTGGTGGCTGAGAGGAGCCAGTCGTCGAGATACGGAAACACCTGGAATCCTTGACGTCTCAGGTGAGCCGTGACCACTGCCATGCATTTGGTGAACACTCTGGGGGCTGTAGTGAGACCAAAGGGCAGGGCTCTGAATTGAAAATGACTGGACCTCAGCCGAAAGCGGAGAAACCTTCTGGAGCGTCTGTGGATTTTTATGTGATAGTACGCATCCTGAAGGTCTATTGAGAACATCTAGTTGTCTTTGCCTAAGAAGGGCAAAATCGATTGAAGTGTGACCATTCGAAATCTTGTCTTCTTCACAGACTTGTTGAGTCTGCTGAGGTCCAATATTGGTCTCCAATCTTCCGTCTTTTTGGGAACCAAAAAGTACCTTGAGTAGATTCCGGGCTCTAAATGGTCTGTTGGAACTGGCTGAATGGCCCTTTTTTGCAGAAGCTTTGATACTTCTAATTTTGCGATTTCCCTTAGACCGGGTGGAACATCTGGAAGGGAATTTTTGTGAGGGAAGGGACTTTCCTCGAAAGGAATCTTGTAACCCTCAGATATGATCGACTGTACCCATTTGTCTTGCGAAAGGGAAAGCCAGGCTTCTGGGTACAGCGATAATCTTCCCCCGACTGCCTCCAAGGATGGACAGTCGGGCAACACCTCAGGGATGTTGGAAGGGCTTGTCAGAGAGAGGCTCTCTGCTGCCCTGGTTCTGCGGACCCCCTCTGCCCCTAGAGTGGCGTCTATTATTATTACCCCCTCTGCCTCTAGGGGTAAACTGACCACGTGTGTCCGGCGTGACTCCCTGAGATTTTCGGAACCACATCTTTCCCCCTTTCTGTCCTTTAGGGTAAGGCCTAGAAGGGGTGGAAAAACTGACTCCTACGGCAGAAAGAGTCTTGCCGTCTTGCTCACACCTGGTCAAAGTATCCTTCACCTGAGGACCAAACAATGTTGACCCATCGAAGGGAGAGTTTGTGAAGGACACTTTAAAGGGATCTGCAAAATTACAGAGCCGCATCCAGGACTGACGTCTAAGAGCCACTCCTGTCCCTGCAGCTCTACTCCCTCCATCTGCTGCATAAAAAATCAGCCGCATGGAGGAGTTGGTAATGGAGTTAAGGATTCCTAGCTGAGAAGCAATCTTATCCTGAGCCCCTACAGCTGAAGGATCCTGTACTGCTTCACCTAATTCTTTAAGGATGTCCCTTTAAAGTCTGGTGAAGTGACATAAATAATTCAGCGAACGCATGGCAAAGGTCGCTGAGGAAAACATCCGCTTACCATACCTGTCCATGGTCCTAGAATCCTTGTTAGGAGGCTGGACTGGTACGGAAGGATCTGCAAGTTCCTTCTTGGTGGCAGCCGCCACCACCATGGCATCAACGGGGACACCTTTTGTAAGAAATTGTTTCTCGGAAGGGGCTGTAATAAATTTAGAAGGCCTCCTGGAACTGGTTCCACGGAATCAGGAGATGCCCATGCCTTCCGAGCTATCACCTCCATGAGGGGGTCGAAAGGCAGAGACACCCAGGAGGTGGAGGGTCGAGATCCAAACGCCTCTAGGTATACCGACTCATCCTCGGAGGGATTAATGGAGGGCCAGTTTCCCCTCTGTTTTAGGAGTTCTAGGATGTCTGAAAAGAGACATCCTCAGAGGGGATCTTGGGGACCCCTCCGACTCATCTAAGTCGGTATCTGAAGTTGTAGACTCAGGGGAGTCTAGGTGCTTCCTCTTACAGGTCCTCTTACGCGGAGGATCTCCTGACAGATCAGGAGAATCCTCGGAAGAGGGGGTTCTTCCCAGTGGGGAAACCTGAGGCGGTGGATCTCTCGGTCCGGGAGCAAGAGAGTGTGAAGAGACATCTACAGGCACCATAGAGGGAGGAGCTAAGGGGATAGACTGCTGACTGAGCCCGGGGGCCAGCACACTCCTCATCACCTCGAAGGCTCCCCTCCAAGGGAGATCCGAGAGACCCCGCTCCGAAGAAACAGGGGCTCCCGGGCCCACCGAAAGGGAAGGCTCCGAGGCAGATGTCGGAGCCGAGCTCACCAAGGCCGAAGCCCCAAGGGGAAGAGCAGGGTCGGACAAGGGTCAGATGCCACTCACCCCCTCGGAGCAGACCAGGGAAGCCCGACCACCGGATCCCTCCAAGGAAGGTCTCGAGGAGGAGATAAGAGTAGAAGCTGAAGGAGCAGAAAGGGGTGGTATCTGCCCCGCAGCCGTAGCAGTGACTATTCCAATAGACTCCGGCTCCGAGCTCTGGAGGAGAGTCGAAGGAGGAACTTGAAGAGGGTGTGGACTAGTAGTCGTCTGTTGAGACGGACTATGAAGCATTTGGGCTAGTGCCTGTGATTTTAACAATCTGCTTACCACTCTCTCTAAATCATGGTCTGAGAGCCTGGAAGACCTAGATGATCGGCTCCGATGGCTCCGCTCCGAAAGAAGAGGAGAGGTCGGAGCCAACAGTATCGGCTCCAAAGAGTGAGACCTGGACTGCTTCCTCGACGGAACCATCGGAGCCGAAGAACCCTCAGTTCCAGACGGAGCCAACAACTTATCGGCTCCAAGCCTGGTCAAAGATGTATCGGCTCCGGCTGGAGCTGACACAGGCAAGGAAATAATGGTATCGGAGCCGGCCGGTGCCGATACCGAAGTCTTCGACATATGGTGGTCGGAGCCGGTCGGAGCCGACACCAATGTGGCAATTAAAGTATCAGCACCGATAGCCATCGGTGCCGAAGATTTAGTCAAAATAAGATCGGCTCCAGCCGGAGCCGATCTCGACTCCAAAGGAGTCGGAGCCAGGGCCGAAGGCTTAGTAGCAGAAGCCTGGGCCTTGGAGGTCTTAGAGGGCTTACCCAAAGCAGATTTGGCCGGGGAGCCCTCCAGTTTAAGTAGTCCTCTTAAAATTAATTTATTTCTCCTTTCCTGCAGGACTCTCTGGCTGAAAGAGTGACAAATAGCACAGGAGTCCTGCAGGTGGAGAGGTCCCAGGCAATAGATACAAGAAGTGTGACCGTCTGTCAGAGACATCTTCTGACAGCACGAGTCACACTTCTTGAAGCCTGAGACCCTCTGTTCTTTGGACATAGTGAGCACACACACAAAACACACTACTCACACAGTCCCAGATCCAGACAAATTTAACTTAAAATGGGGAAAAATAAACTCACACACACACCCTGACAGGAAGGGATGGGAGAGGATTGAAGGCCCGACTAAGTAAAACTACAAGGGAAACAGTAAACTAGGAGCTAGAGACCCTAAAACAACCTAAAAGTGACCAATACACTGATATATGAGAGAAAAAAGAGGAATGGGGTGACTAAAATTTGAATAACAAATTACTTACCAAGAGCTGTAAAAGGAGTACCTCATCAGCGAAGCGGCAAACGAGATCTGGGTATTTACCACCTTGCATCATGGAATATGGGGCTGCCTCAAGCTGGTAAAAGTGACTCTCGAGCTTAGCAAGTGCCGAGTCGGAGCCGAGGATCGGCTCCGAACCCATCCAGCAAGAATGAAGGCGAGATTGACAACTTAACATCAGCCTTTACAGAGTCTCTGTATTATTATCTCAGTATTATCCCTGGTCGTTTGTGATACTAAACAGTTTTCTTGTCTTTGGTGGATATAAAACCAAAATCAATATTTGTTGTATTCACTCTGCCTCTGTCTAGTGGCACTACCACTGTGGAGGCATTTATACTAAACTTGAATTACTAATGTTTGAACTTTTGCATGCACTGGTCATAGGTTATTTTATTAAACCTTTTTCAGTGTGTTAATAACTTGTTTATAATTTCTTTTAATCTATCATCAAACTGCATGGCGCAGTGGTGTAGCGGTTAGCACTGTCATCTCACACCAAGAGGTTCTCCAGTTCAATTCTCAGCTGGGGTTCCTTCTATGTGGAGTCTGCATGTCCTCCCTGCATTCATATGGGTTTCCTCCGGATGTTCCAGTTTCCTCCCACATTCCAAAGACATGCAGTAGGTGGAGTGGAGACACTAAATTGGCCCTAGGTATGAGTGCGTGCGTGCTAGTGTGTGGTGCACCCTCTGAGGAGCGTTGGACCTCAGGCTAGCAACCTGACCCCATAAATCCCGTACCTACTATGGAAACAACGAGTGCTAAAGGGTGCTGTTTGTACTAAATGCACAGGAGCGGATCCAGGACCATCAAAGAAGCAAAATATATCAGGGTAAGTTTTGTCTAATTCAGTTTTACTTCAATAAGGGGCTGCTGCCCTGATTACAAAAATGGCACTATTCCAGCATGCAGCAGTCACTTTAATACACAAACAATTTATGCAACAAAAACAAGAACTTAAGACTGTAAAAACAAGAAAAATTTTTTTTTCAGACTAACTGGACTTAAATTATGCATATTCCACTTTAAAAGTGGAATTGTAACTGAAATCAAAGCTGTGAGCCATACATAGATGTATTCAATTCAGATTTATCTTTTCACTTTTGAGACTATAACAAAATGTTAAAAATAGTCGTATTCAACAAAGAAGAGGCATACGTTTCTACTCTGCTGAAACTGACAGAAGGCAATGAAACAAAATAAAGATGTTTTAGCAACATGAGCTGGTATTACTAAATAACGAATGGCAATGGAAAATGCCTTCTTAATAATTTTCCCTACTTCATGCGCACCTTTAAACTCTTCCCCTCAGCACAGTTATTGATTAATGTTTACACTTGTTATAGAGGAGCTGTTGACACACTTTGTATGAACATCGGGCCAGATTTAATTTATATCCAATCAGCTGACAGAATGCCTAAGGGATTTTAGCTCTATTTCATTTTAATAGGCACTCATAAATGTCTGCATAACTATCTCATTCTATTAACTTGGTAAAAATTTACAATTCTGTCTGCATGCCAATTAGTTTGATGAATTCACAAAAAGACATATGCAGAAACCTAATCCCACAATAGAAGCATTAGAAATTATACTGTCTTCTGCTTACTGAAAAGCCTGTCAAATCAATAAAATCTGTTCCCGCATTCCACATGGTATTTGGTTATAAATGCATTTTAAAATGACTCAGCCAAAAAAAATCAGTTTTCCTTACTGGAATTCAAAATACAGTTCATTAAAGAGCATGGAAATCCATACAAACGATTTTTCAACTAGTTTTGCATTTAACATTTTCTGATATCATACCTTCGATTTGACCAGGTATTACACAAAAAGGGAGAGTTCAAGTCAATAGGAAACAATGCAAACCCTCTCCTTTGGCTTAAGAGACAGCAAATGTCATTAGTATCATCTACGGTCATAACTACCTTAAAAACATAGACACCAGAATGCCTGACCTCATTTATTATTTCTTATAAAAAGATAAAGTGGCATAAATGAAGCTGGAATGTTAGAATGATAATCATTACATGGCATGTTTGGATCTCCTGAGACTTTAGTTTTCATGTACCATGTTATCATTACATATATGGTCTACGTGGCAATAACAACATATAAATATAAAATAAATCAGTGACTACTATCTTTTCAGACACATCTAGCTTTATTTATTTATTTATTTCTGCCTTATTGATAAAGGCAAAAAAAAAATCACATCAGAACTACTTCAGACATTTTACTTACTGACATAAATACACCACAAAAGTATACCTCAGTGTTGTTTTTACAAGTGATGAATTTACAGGTGAATCATGGATATGTAAACATTAGCATTTGGCACTATAATTATTTCTGACCTACATTATGCAGTACAAACCTTGTCATACCATAATTAATCTGATGCATTTCAGGTTCCATACCAGAGAATATGCCCTTCTTCATGTGCCTGTATTTAACCAGTCAGAATGGACTGTAGCCATTTTTCTATGTTCTCTAAAGATCCTTCTCATGTTCCTGGGAGCTCCAGTAATTGCATAAAATGATTTTTGTCAGTTTCTGTGATATCTGCCATAAGCAGTGTAATGTTCTTATTTTCCATATGAAACATAAAGAGCATGTACTAGAACTTTTTTTCCCATAGCTAATCAGTTTTGACTGGTTTCTTTTAAGCAGAACAATAATCGGATGTGGGGGGAGGGACTAACAAAAATAAAAATACACATTTCAGATCCCCCAGACATAACAATGCAACATGAATGAGCATTCCAGATCCAGTTATTCTGCAGGTCTGCTAAATACTCACATTCAAGCAAGTCACAAATGCCACAAGCAAAACATGTCTTTTAAAATACAGCTTCATTCAACAGTATCTAAAACAGCTAAAATGACATACCCAGTTGTTATCTTTCATTTCCAAATAAAATGTATGCAGAGGATCATAAGATGTATTTTTGAACATACTTCTATATCTTAACTAATGCAGATGTTTTCAGCACTGATAAACTAAAAAATATATAATAATTTACAGAGTGAAGTGCATGAACATTAAGCATGCCTTTTTACAAGAGCTATAATCAATTACAAATCAACCATGGCAAATGCACAAAAAGGAAATTATATATTTAAAATAACTCCAGTAATATTCTGGGAAGTGTTTGCTTCAATGCTGCCTTCAGCAGGTAAATGTTTTCAGAAATGAAGCCTTCCTGCATCATTTAATGGCCATCTGTGTTTGGAACCTTGACTTCCTGATTAACTGAGCCAGAAGGCAGCCAAGGGGACAGAGATCGTGAACTTGTCTGCTTTGCCATACTATAGTGGCTAATGACTGTGTAGAATCTGCCCCGCGAGCTGGAATCTTGTGCAGAGTAGTACGCATCCAATGAAGCTGGAATACAACGTTTATGCTATTGAAAAAAGATAGATGTCAATTAGCATGGGAATACCTAAAAGCACCAAGTCAAATAACTTAAAGAGTCAATTTTCAGCCTTACATTTGCTATAATATTCATCTATTTAGTCTTACAAGGATGACAGAACACACTAATTTCTTCTTTAAGAAAAATGATTACACATTAAAGCACTAAAGCATAAGACTTATTCCAAATAATTTTTAGTGAAATCATGATCTACATTACAGATGGCATAAATTCAGTTTATAAATACTGTAACACTTTATACATCTATTTTGTAACTCTTTTAAGTTAAAATAAAATTATACACTAACAAAGAGAAAACTGTAGCCTAAAGTTCACTGAGAAGTGATTAGCTGCATTTGATAGCTCCAGTCTAAAACAATATGTCTTATTTTCTATCTGACCGTTCACTATGCATCTGCATGACATTTTAATGTCAACTAATAACAGACTCCTTACTATTATTTTATAACTTTCTCCATTATGTATTGCTAATTCCCCATGTTCCTGTAATTCCAGTTTCATTATCAAAGAGTTGTCATCATTTGAAAAGTTAGATTAAAAGCCTTTGCCTCTTGACTGGGGCTGATGTCAGCAACGGCAGTGGAAGAGAACCAGGTAGGGAAGGATTTTGAGATGGTGACTGCTGGGCTTCAAATGGCAGTGTCATTCAGCCTGACAGCATTTCTACGCTGCATACAATATCCTCAGGATCACCATGATAATGGCTGGGATAAAGCAACATATGCATGGACAGCCACTGTTGCTAGTCTTTAGAGCAATGGCCATGTGTTTTGTCCACTGAGGACTGATTGTTCAAAGACCACTTGAGAAGGTCAGCTGACCAAACACAACTTTTATTAGATACTTATGTTTTACAACTCAAAGTCAAGCAAACTTTTAGTTGTATGGTGGTGTTGGTGTAAATTCCCCCAAAAGTATACAAATGTGCCTGAATACTCCAGCTGGTTGGCTGAAGCAGAATTAATGGGCATCAATGAATGAGACTTTGACAGTTCCATCAGGTAGCCATTCTGACAGCTTTGCATCATTTTCAGCCTCAATGAAGTGTATAATGATACCATTCTATTATACTACTACAAAAATGTCCCATTATTAAGGTCCTCATTGGCATAATAGGATGGTTCAAACTGCCCCAGATCACAGTTTACTGGCTTCAAGAAAAGTAAAATAGTTATTCATAGTGGGGGTGTTCATACCCCCTGCATTTCATCTCTCAAATCTGATATACTAGCTAATAAAGTTTGTACCAAGAAACATACAAAACTTACTCCGGCCTATAAAATGTTAAAGAAAATGAAAATTAGTAATGGGGAAAATAGGTAAGTGGATGTACTAAACCAGGAAGTCTCCAGAAAGGTAGCTGTTTGAAAAGTTGAGACTTATTAGCACAAATCCTGGAATACTGAAACTCACCGAAAATGCAGACTTACATATACTCAGAACATTTTCTTTTCTCTGAGGTGTTAAAGTTGGTATATAGAAGTTTGGGTGGAGATTGTGAAAGGCTTGTCACCCTCACATAAAAAAATAATAATAATAACGGAGAAAAGCAAAGTTTGACATTCACATTATCCTGTGTTTTTGGTATTTTGTTTTTTCAGCATTTTGGAGCTTGGTATTGCCAGCACCGGTTTGCACCCACTACCCCACCTTACAATATGTGCTAATCCTAACCCTGTCCTCGCCCATAACCCTAAACATGCACCTTACTGTAAAAACACTCTGTCCATAACACTACCACTACTCAGCCAAACTTGAGCTGAATTTTGGTAGGGTTATGGTTAGTTTGTTGAAACGGAAATTAGCTCTCATTTTCAATGTATTGGGTTTCAGTCATTTGAGTCGTCAGTATTATGAATGATTGACAGGTTTTGTTTGATATTTTATGTTTTGAACATTTAACATGTCAACCATTCAAGATAGTATCATACACATACATATATGTATCAATAATATATATATATATCTGTGTGTGTGCTGTGTATGTATAACTATGTATAATGTGTGTGTGTGTGTGTGTAGTGTATGTATAAATATGTATAGTGTGTGTGTGTGTGTGTGTGTGTGTGTGTGTGTGTGTGTGTGTGTGTGTGTGTGTGTGTGTGTGTGTGTGTCTGTAAGCAGATTGGTGGTCCATGTAGTGAGTGAGTGAGTATGTGAGTGAGTATGTGAGTGAGTGAATGAGTAAGTGTATGCATAAGAATGTATGCATTTTTTTTGTGTTTATGTGCGTGTGTATGTATGTGCATGTGTGTATATGTATGTGTGTGCATACACGCGTGTGTGCATGTGTGTGTGTGTGCGCATGTGCATGTGTGCATGTGTGTGCATGAGTGCATGCATGCATGTGTGTGCATGCGCGTGTGCATGCGTGTGTGTGTGTGTGTGTGTGTGTGTGTGTGCGTGTGTGTATGTGTGTGTGTGTGTATGTATGTGTGTATGTGTGTGTGTGCATGCGTGCGTGCGTGTGTGTGTGTGTGTGTGTGTGTGTGTGTGTGTGTGTGTGTGTGTGTGTGTGTGTGTGTGTGTGTGTATGTGTCTGCATGTGTGTGTGTGTGTGTGTGTGTGTGTGTGTGTGTGTGTGTGTGTGTGTGTGTGTGCCCGCATGCACATGAGAGCATCCTGTGGTAGACTGAAGTCTATGAAGTCTAGCTGGGCAGATAATCACCCTTCTGGGGAAAGCCTTCCACTAGTTGATTGTCTGGAACTGCTGCTCATGAATGAAACTGTAAATGAGGAAACAATGCAAATGATTCTCATGATGTCAGTATAACAAAGCTTTCCACCCTGGATGTCCCCTGAAAAAAGGGCACTATACAGTCAAAAAACAGTACCACAGAAAAAAACTAATAAACCAAAAACAGTACCACACAAAAAAAACTAACAAACCAAAAACAGTACCACACAAAAAAATGAATAAACCAAAAACAGTACCACACAAAAAAACTAATAAACCAAAAACAGTACCACACAAAAAACTAATAAACCAAAAACAGTACCACACAAAAAAACTAATAAACCAAAAACAGTACCACACAAAAAAACTAATAAACCAAAAACAGTCGAACTTTCCTGGTCAACAAATACCAATAAATACATTTATTGCAATTTGATATTCCACAGTATGCAGCTCTCCTCCTCTTTTATCAACTTTAGAAGCTGTTTTTTGAACAGCTTTTAGTATGCCTGACAGTTAACCTCTTGCCCGTAAAAAGTCTGATAAGTTATACATATTACCTCAGGCTCATAAAAAATCTGTTTTCTACTTCTAAAGCACTTCTTGCAATTATTTCCTTGTTTAAAACTTCTGCTACTAAACTGATTAGAAATAAAATTTGGAAAGAATGTTTATTCTTCTGCCACTTTATCTTTTAGAATTTTAAACCAATAGGCTCATATTTTACATTTTTATTGGCTTCTTTTGAGAATATGAAAAAATTAACTGTTAACCTCCCCTCTTCTGTAGTGAATAATTCACTGAATGCCTTAATTGTGTCTCCTTCTTAATCAAACACTCTTTAAAGTGTTCTTATGATTCTGCTGATATTGCCTCCAGAGCTGCAGTTATGGGTCAGTTATAAGAAGACATCCTTGGTTATGCTCTCAAAGCCGGAAGATATTATAACTGATGTGTTAAACTTTCTCCCCTTAACAAGGATGTTCTGTTTGATCCTTCTGCTGCTGAGCTATCTAAATGATTTAATGAAAGGAGAAGTTTATTCAAGTGGTATTCCACAGTTTCAAACTCGATTTTTCTAAGTGTAATAAAAACATTCTCTCTAACTCGGCACCCTTTCTCAAGAAGAAGTAAAGAAGCAAGGTGCTAACAAACAGGATTTTAAAATTTAATGGGAATGAGGCTCTGAAAAGAAAGAAAGGTCTCCCTGAAACAAGGGCACTCCAAAAATTCAAAATGACTACTTGCCTGTCTAGGTCCCCCACCACCACCACCACCACCACCACCACCATGGCAAAGTATCTCTTCATTATAGGTTTGTATGTTCCCCAACAGCATCAGATTATCTCAGACAAATGGATTATGATAATCATCGGAAGGGGAAGCAGATGGCAATGGCAGACTCTTCTTCCATTAATAGGTTCACAGATAAGTATTAGGCTGGCTGACCTCTTGGAACATTTTAAGCCTAGCCAATCTGACCTAGTGAGAATCAAGTCCTGTACCTCTTATCTGTGAAGTAAATTCCTCCTCATCCTTTATACCAAACACCCCTGTTTCCCCAAGTTTTAGAGTAAATGTGTCAGACAGTCATAGTGCTAATGGCAACAGATCAGACAGGCAAAGATTTTTGTTCAAGGGTCTTTCTAGTGCCAAAGAAAGGGGGTACTTGAAGGCAAGATCTAAACATCTCCTTTCTCAATCATTATATCTGGGTCCCAAACTTCAAAATGTTGTCTCTTCAAACTATATTACCTCTTATTCTCTTACTCAGTTTTATGGTAATGTCAGACTTAAAAGATGCTTGCAACTATGCGTCTATTATCAAATATTTCTGACATTTTTTAAAGAGCTTTCTATGTTTGGTTTACATTATCAGTTTTCCTTTTTATCCTCTGGTCTATCTACTGGACCATGGGTATTTACAAACTATCTGACTCCAGTAACTGCTTATTGAATATGCCAAAGCATTCATATCTTTTCATATCCGGATGATTGGCTTACATTTAAAAAATGTTTTATTGTCAAAATTCTCTGACTTGTATCAATAAATTCATAGTAAAACCAGTTCTCTCTCAACCTAGGTTTCATCTTCTCCCATCTGCCTCCTCCTCCTCCTCAGTCTGTTACAATAGATGCTTCAGATTTTGCTTTAAAGGCTGTATCACAAGGGGTAAAAGTGCATGGTCTGTAGAACAAGCAGGACAGACAAATACTGATGAATGTTAAAGAGATGCTGGCAGTAATGTATTTATTTGCATTTGTTTACTGAGAAGGTCCACTGGGCCATGTTGAGCCCATTTTTAGTGTATGCCCTGGGAGAAAATCTCCACACTAAAATAATCAATACACAACATAAGCATAACAAATACATTGTGTACACATTTCATTATTTTGAAAACCTTCAATCCTCTGTGGTATCCAGAACCTCTTCAAGTCATCACAGACAACACCACAGTGATGTGGTATATAAACAAACAAGGGGGTACCATATCTCACCCTTTTCACAGACTTGGTATGATGGCCTGCAAGGTGGCAACTCAGTCTGAATTGTTAGGCCACATGCATTCTGTCAGAGTAAAATCTTTCAGCAGACAACCTGTGAAGGCCAGGACATAAACTCACAAATGGAAATTATACTGGGTGGTCTTCCAGGAATAGATGCAGCTGTGGGGAAACCAAAAGAGGCAGTTAAATACATTTTGCTCCATAATTACTTGTAAACAGGTCTGGAAGATAGCTTTCTTCTCATTTCCATGGACAACAATTTTCCTCTATGTTCTTCCACACTTTCCAAGTCTTCTTCTAAAGATTCACGAGGACTTTCCAAAGAGAGTGGCTGATAGTTTTAGCCCAAACAACAGTGGTTCTCCCTCCTTTTGAAATTGGTTAAGGGCAATTATCACATGTTTCCCTAAAGACTGTATTTATTCATACAAGATGGGGTGGTTTCATAAACCCCAACCTGAAAACATGGCAACTGACTGCCTGGATGATGGAGTTTTAATACCCTTTTAGACTCCTCTTTTACTGAAGATACAGGTACTAAAGGAAGCTTAAATAAAATGCTACTAGAAAATCATATATGTTTAAGTGAACAAGGTTTTCTAGTTGGTGCCTTGCTAAGAACAGGAACCTATTTAAAGCCTGGGATGTTTCTGATTCTAGATTATTTATGGGAATTGTTATCCTCTGGTCTTTCTAACTCATCTGTAAAGACTCTTTTTTTCAGAATGTTCTGCTTCTCTGCCCTTAGATTTCATTCTTCTCTCTACTTGTCCTCAAGCTGAACAACTTTTGAAAGGAAATTTACATATACATCCACCTTGAAAACAAGTGTCTCCCTTCTGGGAATTTTAATATTGTGCTTGACAAAACAGCACTTCTTTCAATTGAACAAGCTCATTAGGTTAATTTGAGACTGTTGACTTAGAAAATGTGTTGCTCATTGCTCTGACTTCTGCAAGAACAGTATTTGAGTTGCAAGATCATATGGTGAATCAACCCCACCTCATTTCCACATGGAAAGGTTTTCTTTGAGAAGGAGTACTTCTTTTATGCCTAAACTGGTTTTCAGGCTTACCTTGACCTAATATATCTCTCTTTCTGTATTATTTTCAGAACCTAAAAACAAGGGAGAAAGAATCTCCACATATGTTGGATATGTACAGGCAGCTCAGATACTACGTATACAGAATGAAATCTTTCAAAAAAGCCATTCAGTTATTTTGCTCCTATGAAGGTAAGAAAAAAGTACAACCAGTACTGAAGCAAATAATTTCTAGATGGTTGTCTCATGAAATTTCATTTTGTTATTCTCTCCATAACAAGCCTCTTATAGGCGGGGTTAGGGTCCACTCCACCAAGACTTAGGCTTATTCTGTGGCTTTTTGGAAAGGTTTGGAACCTAGAAGCATTCTACAGGGAGTAACTTGGTTCTCTATACATACTTTCACAAAGCACTGCAAACTGGATGCCTTTTCTAGGTCCAGAACAAGTTCTGTTAGGACCACTTAACACAGATCCTCTTGGATTCTTTAAGTTCTTCCTCCTCCCTATTTGTTCCTAAGCTATGGTAACCTATCCAAACAACTTAGGATACTGTAACAGAGATTTAATGTTGAAAGTAGTACAGTTGTGCAAAGTAAACTTAGCATAACAGCAGATGCTCTAATAGATTACTGATGCAGCAGCCATCCCCTTACTCCCTCCCCCTACTTTTGTATTTCATGTACTACCAGGGTGTAGACGAGTATATACCGTTCAGTATGCAGTTATATATATGTTACTACTGCATTATTCTATTCCTAGCATTTCTCTTTTGAGGGCTGTAGCTTCCTTTCTTGAGGCAAGAAGGTTCTGAAGGGTTTGGCTCCCAAAATGCATTTTTATGAAGCTCTGCTCAAGCCACTGGCAGTTAATTAATTAATTTATTTATTGACATTTGCTTACCTGGAAAGTCCGAACGGGTAATAAATACCCATTTTCAGCAGAGGCCTGGAGAGTAAAACTCCAGAGAATTAAATAAAATTAAATAAAACACTAGTACAAAAGTAATTTAAAAAAGCATACATACATGTATACAGTCTGATAGTGGAATACATAAGATACTATAAAGTATGAGGTGATACCAGGGATGTAAAAGTAAAAAGAAATAAAAAATGATAATTAAATATAATAATCAGTATATACAAAAGTATTAGAAGTACAATCTACTATGCTAGGAAACTGAAATAAAAAGATACAAGCCAACCTAAGAGTGGGGAGAGGGCAGAGGTTGAAAGATACAGATAGACAGTATGATGAGAGGGTAGGTTACTAAGAATGCAAAGCATGTAACATTAAGGCATGTGGAAGGTGCCTTAAAGCTTTGAAAACTGGCCAGTGGCTATATCCTAGGCAGGATACAGTCAAAAGAGATTAAGGTACTGCAACAGTGATCTACTAGAACATCTACTATTATGGTAAGTTTACTTACACAACTGTACTATCAATGTAAAACACTGGAAAAGGTGTAAGACACTGCTAAGATGAAATGTTAAGCTTTCTGTTTAAAAACAAGGTTTTAAATCTGGCTACATGTTTCACAGGAATGATAAAAATGTAACAATATTATGAGGCCTCACAGAAAGCAATGATGTTTAATCCAAAAAAACAAACTGCTTAAATTCATCAAACAGGATTCAGATTGTACCAGAAGATGACACAAAAAAATAGTGTACATGCACAAATATTTCTTCACTGCCAAATGCCCAGACCTTATCAGCATGGCTGTGTTCACAAATGCTCCTATACCCTAATCTTTACCATGCTTTAAAAGTAATAAGTACAACATTACATGCAAAAATGCTAATATATGTTTGACTGCCCCTCCAGAAATCATGAGGTGAAGTGGCATAGAAGCATAACACAATATGATGGAATTCAGTTGCTGCTGGGGAATGAGCAGCAAGCTGTGTGGCAGGCTGAAAATTATTAACAACATTCAATTTGTTTTATCACTGTACTCAGCAATAACTCAGGAAAAAGGCTTTTCCAACGTTTCCTCTATTCAGGGCCTGCCATATAGGAAAGGCCAAAGTGGATGTAGATATATTAACAAGCTCCATTAAGGGCTGGAGACCATGACACCTGATGACAGGGTCGCACCCTAACGGGAATATTCGATACACAAAGGTAAACAGATCTGTGTGTGCATAAGCATCTAACACGTGATTGGAGCATGCAGTGATGGGCATAGTACCAGCTATCTACTCTGAAGTTCTACTGGAAAAGATCAATCTTATGTGAGAAATGGGAAAACTAGCTTGTCTGATCTGAAGCTGAGTGCTGAAATGTAACTGGACTTATGTGGTAATCAAGAAATGTTAATAACAAACATGTTGAAATACAGTACTGCTCATTTTGTTTTTCTTTTTTGTACTTTCTTCCCCACTGTCTATCAATCGATTGACCCCCTCCTGGCAAACTGACACATTTATTCCTCTTCACTGGGGAGAGTACAGACCAGAAAGGGCAAGCATTTACACAATCATTAGGCATGGTTTGAAGTTTTTCCATATGGCCCTATCTTCCTGTATACACTTGGTTTAGCAGGGGAATTAGCCCATGTAATGAGCTGGTCATGCTGGTCATCCCTCGCTTCTCCAAGGAGCACTTCCAGCAAGCAGCCCCACCCCCATCCCTGAAGCATTAGAAGTGGTTCCCTGGTCTCGGTCAGGGAAACTGCACTTCCCATGTGCTCCCTAAGTGCACACAACTCCCCACTCCACCTAGGAGAGGCAGTTGGGCTATGCCGCTTCACTGCTCTCCATACCTGCATGGCTTATCAAATTCCAAAGGCACTAATCAAACTCCAGTCACCTGGGTATAAGCCAGCATTCCATCCATCTGCACCACACAGCCAGATTTAGGGTCACTTTTTGGGCCAAAAGCCAATGACTGACTCTGCAGTCACATGATCAGACTTCTGGCTGTATGTGCTAAACACTCAGGTGAAGAAAGGTGCTAAGCAGTGAATTGAGCATCACTTGGTGGTGACCTGGATCAGATGAATGGAGAGCCAAGAAACTTTAATACAGCAGACTCCCTCTTATTTGGTCCCGCTTGGACCAGACCTTAGACTGGATAAAAGAATGGCTAGTGAATCAGAAAAAGCATACAAAATAATATTTATAGGTTATAAATCAGCTAGAATAACAAGATTTCTGTTAGTATGCATTTTTCTAATGAATATGAAGTCTAAAACTCAAATGTTTGTCATTATTTAGCCAAGAGGAAGAGGAAGAGTTGTTCTTCTCTGTCTTTTGCTAGGACTACGACAGAAATTTGATGGCTGGTTAAAGAGACGCCGGATAAGAGGAAGTCTACTGTATGTAGTCAAAGCATTCTATGCATGTCTAGCAAATGTTTTTGCATAAGATAAGGTCAACTTCTATATTTTGAACAGCTTTCCCCATGTACTGGAGGAGATTGGGTTATAGACATTCTGAACATAGTTTGTTTAAGATCTCAGTAGGAAAGATGGCAACAAGCTGTACAGTGGGCAATGCTTTTCATGATGGTAACCCTCTGACCTGCTGATGGACTTAAACTGTAAGAGAAGCCATTATGGTTAAGAAAATATGCCTTCTTGCAATAAAAGAAGGCAGTTCTCTAGACATGACTATAAGGTAGCAACAGGCCACAATAGCAGCAACTAAAAACATTATCAAAGGGAAGGCAAAGCTGTGAGAGGAATTGAAATGATATCAAAGGCATTCTGGCAAACAATCCCGAGCCTCAAAAGTTGGGCGGAAGTACCCCAGACTGTTCTCAACAAGGGTTGATAAACAACTGATCTCAGCTGGGGGCAATATTCTGACGAACATGACTTCCTTTGAGGATGCAGTACAACAAGCAACTGGTGGGATTAAGTCCATTTTTCTAGAGGATGTTGCATCTGCAATTAAACAGTTTCACTGTGGCAAGGCCACAGAAGTGAAGTAAATCTAAGTGAAAGGGACGAATGCACTGGAAATCAGTGCGGTATTGTAGCTAAAATGCCTTTTCACTTTTGTTTGTAAATCAAGGACAGTACCTCTGGACTGTTAAACTGAAGTGGCAATTCCTATTTTCAAAAGGTCAGGATGAAGTGTTCTAATTATAGAAAAATCACTCTCCTCTGACTCTCTGGCATGGGCTCTGCAAGTGAGCTCAAAAAGAGAATTCAGAAGACCAGTACAGACTCCATCTTGGCCATGCACTTTCTAAATGTATGAACAGCAAGGAAGTAATAAGAGTCTTTCACTGCAATCTATGTGCATTCTGTGAACCTGAAGAAGGCATATGGCTGCATATCCAGGAACATTTTGAGGGACGAATCACATTCTTTGATCTCTCTGGAAAAGGCTATATCACTGTGTTGGTTCATAGGTTCATAGGTTCATAGGTTGGTACTAGGCTATCAGCCCTAGGGCCTACACAAGCCTAGCCATAACAATTCCCTGGCTATTTCTTCCCACATTATTTACTTTCCTGGACCCCTGTCTAGCAGGGTGACTGACGTGATCCCTGGGGTGAATTTCCTTTCTCCCATCCAATCGTCAAGGTTCCTCTTGAAGAGGTCCAAAGAGGCACTCTGCTTGACATGTATGGGCAATCTATTCCAGAGTCTAGGGAGTCTCTGGGTCAGGAACCTATCCCTCCAGCATGTTTTGTTTATTGTGATGACAAGGTTTAGATCCCTGGAGCGTGTAGCTCTGAGGGATTGGGATTTCTTTAAGTGTAGCACGTCCAACAGCTCTGGGTTTGACATGGCCTTGTATGTTAAGCAGAGATCGCCTCTGAGTAGACGATATGCGACAGAGTATAGCTGGAGTTTTTTAGGGCGGTCAGCGTAGGGCATCTGCTTTAGGCCTGTGATTCTTTTAGTGAGGTATTTCTGAGGCCTTTCCAGTTGTTGCAGATGTCTTGAGAGGTACATACCAAATGGGCATTGTATTCTATAATGGGTCTAATGAGGGATGAGTACAGTGGGACAATGACCTCCTTTTTTCTGGATGAAAAGCCCTTCGTGATGACGTGTGCCACATAGAAGGATTTCCTGACTGTTGTGGCGATGTGGTTATCAAAGGTGAGACCACTGTCCACCTGTGTCCCTAAGTCTCTTATCACACTTTCTGTGTTTAGTGTACTGCCACCTGTATGGTAATTCATGGATACATGTTTTTCCCAAAGGGATAACAATACATTTCTTGGCATTGAGCTTGAGCCCATGGCTCTGGCACCAAGCATCTGTTTCTGTAAGGCCCTTTTGTAGAGTATCCACATCATTTGGGGATTCAATAATGGCTCCCAGTTTGTAGTCATCTGCAAACTTTGTCAGCCAGAGTCCCTTAGTGTTGACCTGTACTTCAGAGAAGTAGATGCCAAACAAGAGCGGCCCCAGGACTGAACCCTGAGGTACTCCACTTGTCACTTGTCTGGAGCTGGATTTGGAGTCGGCTACTTTTACAGTGTGGGTTCTATCAGTAAGCCATTTAGCAACCCATTGGGTGACATAGGGATTAATGCCCAACTTAGTAAGTTTATCTATGATTCCAGAGTGGGGGATGGTGTCAAAGGCCTTGGCAAGGTCTAGATAGGCTGTGTGGACCACCTTACCCTTGTCCATGGCTCTGGAGACTGATTCAAAGAAGTCAATCAGGTTCAGGAGACAAGATCGGCCCTTCACAAATCCAAACTGGGTGGGGTCCAGTGTTTGAAGGTTGCCGATGTCTTTGTTTATAAGTTCCATGATAATACGCTCCATGGCCTTGCAGATAAGGCTTGTCAGACTGATGGGATGGTAGTTTCCAGGATCCAAGGTGGATCCCCCCTTGTGGAGTGGGATAACTGTAGCTCTGCGCCACTCAGTGGGCACGAAACCTGATGTGAGGCTACGATTAAACATGACAATTAGGTGAGGTGCCAGTTCATATTGAAGTTCATGTAGTACACAGCCTGGGATGTCATCTGGTCCCATGGATGCTGTATTCTTGGCTTTAGAGAGTGCGTTTTGTACCTGTGTGGCCGTTATTACTGGAATTTGGCAATCTTCCGGTATTGAGATGGGCCATTTAGGGGGTGAGAGGGGGGTGAAGTTGGCACTGAATCGATCTGCCAGGATACTGGCAATATCCTTCGGATCAGTATATTTAATGCCATTCTGTTTTAGCTCAGAGCAGATCTGAGCATTGCCATTTAGATTCTTGACATAGTTATAGAATGCTTTGTGGTTGTCTTTGGAATCTTTGGCAATTTTATGTTTGTAACTAACTTTGGAGGATTTTATGAGGCATCTCAGTTTCTTACTGAGGCTAGTAAGGGAGTTTTTTGCATCCTGGGATTTTCCTCTTTTCTGCAAAAGTTTCTTCCTTTTGTTGTAAAGTTTGTTTATGGCAAGGGATCACCAGATTGGCTTCCTTTTTTTGGATGAGAGCATTTTGGTTCTATTTGGGATGGCACAATTCATGCATGAGTGGATGTGCTCGTACAGTGCTTTAGTGTAGGATTCAGCAGTTGAACTTTGAGTTCCGTCTGCATGGGTGTCATGATGTTTGTCACTTCTGACTTGAGTAGCATGAAGTTGGCTTTGGAGAAGTTTTTATGGTGGTTTCTTTACTGGCGGGTGGGGGTGGGATGTGGATGTTAAGGGTGATTAGCTTATGGTCAGACCTGACTAACGAGGGGGTGACCATAGGTATGGAGCATTGATTTCCCATGTTGGTAATGACCAGGTCGAGGATATTGGAGCCCCTGGTGGGAGTATGGATTAGTTGATCCAGGGCGTTGGAATTTATGAATTCCAAGAACTGTTGCGCAAAGGTGTTGGGACATGAGTAGTTTTCCCAGTTAATGGCAGAGTAGTTAAAATCACCCAGTATTAGGGTGTTTGGTTCTATCTTAATATTTTCCAGTATGTTTAGAAAGGTGTAGTGAGAATCTTGGGGTATGGTGGGGGATCTGTAGCAAGCTACAATTTGGATTGCAGTCTTACCTAGTGTTAGTTGCACTTGGAGAATTTCAGACACATTGTGTTGGCTAACTAGCCTGGTGGTGTGAATATCCTTGGTGAATATTGACACTCCTCCACCTTTAGTGTTTCAGTCTTGGTTTGGTGGCCGAAAAGTGTGGTAAGAGTTGTAGCCTGGTATTGCAGGGGTGGTCTCTGGAGCCTTGAACCAGGTCTCAGTTACTGCACAGATATCGATGTTCTCCATTTTTAGGAGTGCCTCGAGAGAGTGCATTTTGAGGTTTAGACTTCTAGCATTGAGTAGCATTACCTTCAGATTTTGCATGCTTGTACCTGTTACAGTGGTGGTTTTGTCCTTTGAAGTTTGCCTAAAAGGCACTATAGGGGTGGCAAGAGCCTTAGCCAGTAACCTGAATCCCAGGGACAGGTGCAGACCATCTCTGGCAAAGCATCGTGGTCTGTCAATCATGTCATCCCAGGCAGACAGATACTGGATCCCCTTTGAATGACACCATAAGCTTAGCCAATTGTTGAAGTCAATCATTTTATCCTTATATTGTGGTATCATTCTGGGCGAAGGCAGGATGCTACTCAGGGCTAGGGTCATACCTGCCTGGGCCACATGATCCGACAGCTCTTCCATGTCTCTTTTCATGTAGTCCAGGGAGGTACGTCTCAAGTCATTCACTCCAACATGGACAATGACAGAATCATATCTGTACTTGTTGTGGAGTGACTTGAGTGCATGCGTTATGTGGTGGATCCTGGCACCTGACAGGCAGCTGACTGTAATTTTCTCCTTATTCAACCTGGTGAGAGGGACATCAGTGTGCCGGACTATAGAGTCACCTATGACTAAAGTGTTAGGTACATTGTCTTGCCTTAGGGGCTGTTGCTGGGTGGCACACTGGTGTTGTGAACTATGTGACACATTGGTTGTGATTGGTGTTTGTTTGCGTTTCAGCTTCAGAGGTCTTTGTTGCTTGGGCATGTTACAGTTAAGGGCCTCTGCATATGTGGATTTAGTGTTGCTATATGTGAGTGTTGGTGGTGCGGGTTTAGAAGGGCTATGTGTTGCTTGAGGTGTAGTGTGGGTGTTAACCTTCTCCTCTTCACTGTTTAGCACAATCTTGGGTGGAGAGAGCTTTGCTTCCATTTTGGCTATGTAAGTGCATCTCTCACAGGTTGTAGTGTTGGGTGGTAGGAGGAGAGGGTTGTCTGTGTACATGAGGCAATTGCTGCATTACCCCAGTATGCCCAGACTCACCAGGTGTACAGGAGAAATCACTGGAAGCTGACCCCTGGACATGCCTGGTTTGGGACATTTTTGTTTTTCTTTGTAAAGTATAGGAGCTGTTTCCTTAGCAAGGTACTTTGCAATTACAGGCTGTTTAGTGCCGACTATTAATTTCTCCTTGTTAACAAGGAGAGTTCAGTGTTTGTATGAGTTTAAGGCTTCCTAGTGCTTTCCAGCAGGTATTAGAGAAAGTGCTTAAAGGTAAGATTGAAAAGAATGCACTCTACAGTGTGCACTAGAGAAGTTAGATGTGAAAGTAGGTAACTTGAGTTTTACCTGTTTAAAAAGTTAAGGTTTAGTGGAGAGTTACTATTTTTAAAACAGCAAGATGGATTGAAAGGGGTGGTCACTTTTGTATTTTGGTACTATGAAATACTGTAGGATGGCCAATAAATTTAAATAATTGAAGGGGTGGGATTTCAAAATGATGATTTTGTGATTACTCACATAAGCCAGTGAAAGTAGAGAGAAATGAGATATATGGTCAGATTAACATAAGAGGTGGGCAACTAGAAAGACAGTGGTATTTAACAAGACAACTTAAATGGGTGGGAGGGCGGGAAAAAATTCTGCCTGACTCAGAACAGAGAGAGCTGTGGTCTCTCTTGAAGTTTTAATATGCTGTTAAAACAGAATGCAAGCAAAACACAAGGTAAAGAAAACAAACTACAGTATTCAAAATATAGAAAGACAATACAGTAATACAAAAAATAAAAGCAAACTAACCTTTCCTTCACAGCAAAGTGTAGCAGAGTCTGGATGAACCTTTCTGGAAAAATAAAAATGTATCCAGTAGTTGAGTCTCTGATTTATGAGCAGTGAAACAACCCACTATCCAAAGATAAATACTGGAGGACTCATTCCTGACTCTATGGATGCTGCACTGACTACAAACACAGATGAACCATGTTCAGCTGGCAACTCTGTTCTGCTGACTGGGGGAGGGTAGAAATGAGCAGCTCACACTGGTTCAACCATTGTGAATGGAATGTTAGTGGTCCTGGTTGGCAAAATTGTTCCTGGGCAAGCAAAGGCTTGCATGACAAATATGGTCACTGGACAAGGGGAACATGGGGCCTGGTGTTCCAATGTGGTGATGGTAACTGTCATAGGCATGTATATGGGAACATGCACATACCAAGAGAGGGCAAATAACACTGCTGCTGTGTTGTCAGTGCCCATGTTAGCCATCAGGAAGGAGATAAGGATGTAACAGCAAAACCCTTGATGGCCTCTTATATGATGCCTTCTGAGGAAGGAAGGGTTGATGGTCATTAGGCAATGGGAAGACACACACACACACACACACATTTACATATATATATATATATATATAGACAGACAGAAATATACAAATATACATTTGGATATAATGCACACAAAATAGTCCCAATGAACATGTATACTGCTGCAAAAAAAAAAAGTATAAAAACATGGTACTGAGACCTGGAACAAAAATGAATACTTTTTATTACAAAAACAGGATAGCACTGGCATTATCCTATTTCATTATAATGACTTCATCAGACAATAAAGTAAAAAAAATAGACTTGTATTAAAATTAGTTTAAGTCATATGATATATCCAAGCCATCTGTTAAAATGACATTTATTAAGCTAAACCCGTGAATCACTTTAATATTCTAGCCTTAAAATCATGTTTAATAATGACTTTGTTTAGACATGAAAGTGATCTGCCAGCTAAAAGTAGCTGCCAAATACAGTTTTCTGCTATC
>NC_056733.1:1179126145-1179248645 GCF_019279795.1 Protopterus annectens | reverse complement strand
TTTAGATATGGACATGAGTAAGTCTACAGTCTATATTATTTCACATAGTCATTCAACCAGAAGTCAGACATTTAGCATCACCTGAGAGCTTGAACATATCAGAGAAGCAGTACTCTTAAAACATATAAATGACTGATATCCAACCTAGTTGCTGCAATAACCTTTCCTGACAAGCAATACCCTTAAAACATGTAACCGACTGATATCTTATCTAGTTGCTGCAGTAGCGCTCCAATAATTGGGTTCCAGAATCCAAATAAAGGATTTATGGCACAAAAATGTCAATTTTGTATTTACTGTGTTGTCATACGCTCGAGATAGCACACCCACTTCACCTGTTCAACGCCTGAATTCACAAGCTGCACGGTTGGACTCAGGTAGTAAAGACCTGATCACAGTCATTCTTCACAAGTTAAAAAAGGCTGCACTGTTGCAGTACAGCCATCTGACAATGATCCTAATAAATCTAGCACTTCACAGACACAAAAATACCCAGCCAAGAAGTTTGTTTGCAATTCAATTACACTTTTAAAATCAATTCTTTATTTTGCTTTTATACATTTTTATTGATGGTGAGAGGGTCATTTCATTTAATTTCATTTCTATGCAATGTCAGACTTCATTTAGGTTTGAGAAAAGTTGCAAGTGCCATTTTATTTGGGTTCCACTATATCTCATTGAATGATATCAGCTTGTGTTACAGAAGTTTGGTAACAAGAACTCACTACACAAGGTGGAGTAAACACAGACTCAGAACATGGGTACTGAAGCTTGGGAGAGTATGGACAAATGCAGCATCTTAAAAAAATAAGCTTTTTTTTTTGCAGGGTCAAGCCATTGAATCCGTGATGTGGTTCCCACATCCCTCATGCCTACTCACTTTATTATTTTCACTCCGAAATTACAGGACCTTAAGGAAAGAGAGATCACTGACAGATAATGTAAAGGGTGTGTCATTCTTTCTGCTGGAGGCTACATAATAAAAGTACCAAATAAGAGAAACATACAAGAAACTAAATCTTAGTTGCACACGTAAAGAAATGGTGGTATGAATAAAAAACTTCAGCAGCTATGCACAAGCAGCTATGATATGTGACTGGGTGATCTGAACAACTGACTTCAAGCTTTTAATCAGTTTTACAAGTGAACCCATAATGTCTATGGCTATTCACTGAAATGGGACATGCACAATGGGTAAAACATCAGATGTTTTTTAAAACACAGGGTTGGGTACTGTTCAGCACATGCTCAACATGATACTAGTGTAGCAAAATCTAGCTAATATCCTAGCTTTTGTCTTATTTACTCTTAAATGACCACCCAAAATGTGGGTCTATGCTAATTTCATCTCAGGTATTCTATAAGGGATCCGAACTAATAACCGGATCAGTATTTGTCCTGTCTTTGGTTACCCTGTACAGCAGATCATGTCTTAGTTCAAACAATGGGTATGAAGTGGAACTGTGCTGTTCCATCTATTTTAGCTCTATTTTTTTTTCTACCTCTACTTAGTGTATGCCTTCCCAATGGGCTACTTTGAAACTGACATGCCTTATATGGAGGTCAGCCAAGTCAGTATTTGTTTTCATCAGTTTTCTGATGGCACTTGGAAACCATTGACCCTCCTACAAATACAGATAATTGTTTCTCCTTTCCATCTTATATTTTATTTGAGAAAGGTAATGCATTACAATAATTTTCATCCACCAAGCATACTGGCAGCTTCTATTTTTTTCTTCAGTATTTTTCTTGTTCTCTTTACCCGTAGAATTCTGTGTCAGTTTTTTGACTGGCTATCTGCTTTGGTGCAGCAGGGAGAAAGTTAATACTATGGTTAGGTTACCTTTCCCCTTTTCCTTCAGTATGAGATTCATCTGTTTCTTCCTCAGTTTATAAAACTATTTAATTCAGTGTACGCATACTTATGGGTCATTTCCTGTCACTTTCCACAACATCTTTTAGAAGATTTGCCTTCCCTGTCAATCTCCACATAGATTTTCTTTATTATTTTAATCATTGGAGTCATTTGGAAAGACTCAGTTTCAGACTTATCTAGCCTTTCTAGTCAAAGCCAAATCACAGCTCTTTTTGTGCCTTCTGGTGCTACACCTTTTTCTTTGCTGGAGCTATGTATTTCTGTTAATGTAGCCCATTGTATAGTTCCCCAAATCTTCCAGAGTTTTCTGAAGTAGGGCAGTCTTAACCAGTTATCAAATGCTGTGTTAACTTAGGCTTTACAGCTACCAGACGTAATGCCTTGACTAATAGAGTTTGTATTTTACTTACGTA
Source organism: Protopterus annectens (assembly GCF_019279795.1). Classification (NCBI taxonomy): domain Eukaryota; kingdom Metazoa; phylum Chordata; order Ceratodontiformes; family Protopteridae; genus Protopterus; species Protopterus annectens. The sequence continues at coordinate 1,179,246,356 of NC_056733.1, read as the reverse complement.
CAAGGGTATTAGCGTTCATCCCCATGTACACATATTTTATCATTTTTACTCCTTTCTACGTGTTTTATGATCTAACTAATGCAATTATATTCCCTGGGTCCATCAATCCTTCAATTTTATTTATTTATTTATTCAATTTGGCAACCAGGGTCGAGCACTGATTCCAATTTCATTTTCAGCCTGGACAAATATAAATGTTAGCAGACAAGCAGCTTAACAAGAATTATGAATAAAAACAAAATGTTGTGTAAAGATAGCACTGAATCATTAATAGTATTAATAATAAAAATACTAAAGTACACAGTGCAGGGGACAATAGGAAGGGGTGGTTACAGTAAGGAGGGAAGAAGAAAAAGAAAATGAAATAATGAAGGGATACAAAGTGTAAAAGAGGGCAAAAGTAAGGTAATGCCATACAGAAATTAACCACATACATTGCATACAATATGGAATAGAAGTCACATGTTAGTGTATTTAAATAATGTGAGGAAGATAAAGATTCCTGTCTGGCAAAAGGGAGGGGAGAGTGGGGGATTAGGTCATCTGTGCAGGGGGGACACATCTGCAAATTGACTCAGACTTGAGATGATCTTGACTCTGAGCATGAAATGATGGATATGAGATGAGATCTTTAAGATTATTAGTAAGAAGAGATTCACAGGGTTTTGGACCTAGGATCAAGAAGGCATGGTTATTACAATGAAGTTTGGTTCTGAAACACTGAAGAAGTGGACAAGAGTGGTTAAGACTTCTTAGATTGTAAATGTGGAGGGCATTTGAAGAGGCTGGAGGCAAGGAAAGGACAGGAGTGTTCTTTGAGGACCTTGTAGAGTTGGGATGCAAGAAACAGGTTGGCACATTGTTGGAGTGTTAGCCAATGACTTTATTAAGTGTGATAAATGATGCTCATTTCTATGGCGGGGGTAATGAAATGGCAGGTAGGGTTGCTTATGGTTTGGATTATGGTGGAGGAGTTTTTCTTAGATGTTGCTGAAACCAGTGGAAGTCTATATGCAAGCTGTGCTAGTAGAATGCCTTTGTCTATGGCATTCTTGGTTGGTCTGGAGATAAATGGGGAAATTTTATAAGATAAGAATTGGAGGGAATTCATTTTCTCCCATATTTGTTCTAGGTGAAGGTGAAAGTTCAGTGCAGGATCAAGCTACTCACCAAGGCATTTGAAGGAGATGACTTGATCAGTGGGGTTGTCAAGATGGTCATGGATAAGAAGTGATTGAGACTTTTTCTGCCATTTAGGGGAGATACCAAACAGTATTGTTTTAGTGTTGGAAGTGCTCAAACTTAGATTTTTGTTATTAAGCCATTTGATAAGATAAGGGAAGTAGCTTGTAGTCATTGTATGGCTGAGGAGGTCAGGTTTAAGTACTTTAAGACCATATCATCAGCATAAAGTAAAAGAGAAAGGTGAGGGAGGTCAAGTCGTACTTTATTAATGAAAACAGAAAAAAAGAAGGGGAGCCAGAATGGAGCCCCAAGGACTCACTTAAGGATGGGGTGGAAGCAGAGAGGGTGTTCTAAAACTGAACAAAGAAATACTGACTGGAGTGATAATTTTAAACCATGAATCTATATCTGGGACAACTCCAGTTTCAGTTAGGTGATATAACAGAATGTTATGGGCAACCAGATCAAAAGCTCTGGTGTAGTCAATAAAGATGGCTCTAGTGAGAAGGCCTTTGTCTGTAGCCAGGAGTATGTTATCAGTAAGTGTCCAGAGTTCTATAGAAGTGCTCCTACCAACCTACGTTGATGTATTGTGTTGTTGGGGTTAAGACTAAAATCAGAAAACTGAGAAAGTGAAATCCATGAGACCTTTATGTTTAGTCCTAGAAGGCTAGTAGGTACGTCAGTAGAAATTTTGGGAGGGAGAAGCTTGGAGGTGATATTAGCACTCCCATACATGTCCATTGGGCCACTAGTCTGGATGGTCTACAGCAGGCTGATTGTCCTCAGACAGCTGTAGCACCAATTCACTCTCATGGCAACCTGAATGATGGCCCTTCTGCATGGCTCTCACAACCTTGTTCGGGATACTTAATGCAGGGGAATTTATGGATTCATATGTAATTGGGGAAAGTCTGACAGATATCAGGCACACAAGAAAATATCACACAGAAAAAAGGCAAGCAAATATATAAATTTTACAACTACCCCAACCCAGCACATTGATAAAAACACTACAGAAACAAAACCCTATTTAATACAGAACATAAGAACAACATAATTACTGCAACCCACTAAAACCAACGGAGAACAATACTTCAGTAGTAAGAAAATTAAGGGATAAAAAGCACATAAATGGATTATGCAGGGGTCTAGTGTACATGGTATATGAAATATCTTAATTTATTTATTTATCTATCCTTTGTTGACTGGGTTAGGTTATTAGCCTCTTTTCAGGGGAGACCTGAGGTGGTATTTATACTAATAGGGGGTATTTCTCTAGGGCATTAGGGAACTTCCATTACTCCTTTTGATAGGCACCATGGGATCTTTTACATCCACCTGAGCTACCACCAACTCAAGCAGATGGGACCTTGGTTTAACATCACAGCTGAAGGACAACACACTCTGGAGTGCAGCACCCACATATGCTGCACTGCAGGGTCTGCAGTTAATCTACCAGTGTGGAAATAAAATGCACAGCCTTCTGCACCAAAGGCAAGTGTACTATCTGTTGTGTGACTGACACTGCATTAAAAGATATTTCATGTATCACTCACACACACACGCACACGCGCACACACACACACACACACACACACACACACACACACACACACACACACACACACACACACACACCCACACCATTTGGCATGTAGATGAACAAATGAAAAAAGAACAAAAAAAACAAAAATTAGAAGTTATGTACCTACCATAACGTTCCATGTTAGTTGTCTTCTCTCGCCTTCTTTCTTGCTGGATGGTTCGGAGCCGATCCTTGGCTCCGACTCGGCACTTGCTTTAGCTCGAGAACTCCTTTTACCAGCTCGAGGCAACCCTATATCCCATGATGCAAGGCGGAACTACCTCAGATCTCGTTTGGCAGCTAACTTACCCTGCTAAAGATTATCCTAACCGAATTAGGAACAATGGTTCCTAAAAGAAGTCCTCATAACAATGACCTGGAGGAAACAAACTAATAGGAACTCTTCAAGATCTGTCCAGGCCAGGGGGAAGGAGGGAGGGACGCAAGAAAGAAGGCGAGAGAAGACAACTAACATGGAACGTTATGGTAGGTACATAACTTCTAAATGTTAAGTTGTCAATCTCACCTTCATTCTTGCTGGATAGGACCGTCCTAGCACCTGTATCCCGGGTGGCTCAATGGAACAGACTCTTGAGAACTGTGGAACCAAAACTGGCCCTATCTCTGGAGGCCAAATCCAACTTGTAATGAGAGACAAAGGTATGAGGCGTGGCCCAAGTAGCTGCTGCACAAATGGTATCAATGGGTAGTCTATCCTGAAAGGCTGCAGAAGTGGATAGACTCCTGGTCGAGTGTGCTTTTGGCTTAGAAGATAGTTGTTTGCCTCTGAGAGAGTACACATAGGAAATGGTGGAAGTCAACCATCTGGATAAGGTCACTTTAGAAACTGGAAGACCTAACCTGTTTTCTGCATAGGAGACAAACAATTGGTCCGATTTTCTAATTTGTTTAGTTCTATGCAAGCAGTACCTGAGCTGACGATGGACATCCAAAAACTGCAGTTTCTGTTCAGCTCTGTCAGAATAGTTAGGGAAAAAGACTGGTAGATCTATAGATTGGCTAATATTGGTTTGAGATACAACCTTGGGGAGAAAGGAAGGGTTAGTTCTTAACGAAACCCTGTCCTTATGAAAAACCAAATAAGGTGAACGAATACAGAGAGCTTGAATCTCGGAAACCCTTCTTGCAGAAGTGACAGCCAGTAAAAATATAGTTTTCCACGTCAGTAACTTCAAAGAACATGAAGCAGACGGTTCGAAAGGAGGTAGAATCAAGGATGCCAACATTAAGTTTAGATCCCATTGCGGAGGAGGATGCTTTATAGGTGGTTTTAGGAGAAAAACTCCTCTCAAAAAGGCCTTGCATAATCTATGAGACATAATTTTATTGTCATGCAAGCCAACATGATACTTGGAAACAGCAGCCAGTTGTACTTTGACTGTAGATGACGAGGATCCTGAATGAAAAACCACCGCCAGGAAATCTAAAACAGAATGTACGGGAGCAGTAAAAGGATCAATATTTCTGGAGTTTGCCCAAATCGAAAAACGTCGCCACTTGCTAGCATAAATAGTCCTAGTGGACGACTTCAAAGAAGACACTAAAATGTCTCTGACTGAGTCAGAAATCATTGGTAGCCTGGCTAGGGAAGGAAGTGGAGCAACCAAGCAGTGAGGTTGAGAGAATGAATGGCCCGGTGCTGCTGACCCGACTGGTGGATCAAAAGATCCGGAACTGGGTCCAGATGCCAGGGCTGCACCAGAAGGTGACGATGCAGAGGCGGAAACCAAATTTGTCGAGGCCAATATGGAGCAATGAGGATCAATTTGGCTCTCAAAACGGTGGCTTTCTGAATGACTTGTGGAATCAATGGAAAGGGAGGAAAGGAATAAAGAAGTCCCCGAGGCCAATCCTGGGTTAGAGAGTCTCTCAGGGGTTGGCCTGGAAGGGGAAATAGAGTGAAATAGTCTGGGCACTTGTTGTTTTGAGGGGTAGCGAAAAGATCGCAACAAGGAGTGCCCCACTTCAGAAAAATCTGATCCACTACAGATTGATTGAGAGACCACTCGTGAGGCATCAGAATAGATCTGCTCAGCCTGTCCGCCAATAGGTTGGACCTGCCGGGGATGTGCGTTGCTATCAGAAACCGCTGAGAAGAGATCGCCCATTGCCAAAGTCTGAGAGCTTCTCGACATAACGGATAGGACCTGGTTCCGCCCTGTTTGTTGATGTACCAGACCACGGACATGTTGTCCGTTTGTACTGCAATAGTCCCGTGGGAAGAAAGTCGTCGAGGGCTTGCAACGTTAAAAGCACTGCTCTCATCTCCAGGACATTTATGTGCAGATGGTATTCTATGGGTTGCCACGTCCCGTGGACCATCCTGCCCTGATAATGCCCCCCCCACCCGATCAGAGAGGCATCCGTAGTGACTGTGGCAACTGGAGGAGGGGGAATAAAGGGTCGCCCTGATGAAGAAGAGGGGAAGATATCCACCAGCCCAGATGAGCCCTGCACGACTGTGTTACTAAGATTTCGCGTCTCATCGCAAGATTGTCATACGAACACTGCGTCACTAACATCCACTGCAGGAGACGAATGTGGAAGCGAGCCAGTGGTAGAAGAACAATGGCCGCAGCCATTAGACCTAGAACTTTCAGGACAAACCTGGCTTTGATCTTGTTGCTTTGTAACAGAAGCCGAACAAATTTTTGGATGTCCAGAATCCTTTGATCTGTTAGTCTGCCTAACTTTTTCGCGGTATTTAATTCTGCGCCTATAAAGGTGATAGATTGGCAAGGCAGCAGAGAAGATTTTCCGAAATTTACTGAAATTCCCAGTTTCCTGCAAAGCTGTAGGGTGTAGTCTCTGGACTGAAGAAGCTGACACTTGGTGGTGGCGGAGAGGAGCCAGTCGTCCAAATAAGGAAACACCTGGAATCCTAGACGTCTCAGGTGAGCTGTGACCACTGCCATGCATTTGGTAAACACTCTGGGGGCTGAAGTGAGGCCAAAGAGCAGTGCTCTGAATTGGTAATGACTGGTCCCTAGCCGAAAGTGGAGAAACCTTCTGGAGCGTCTGTGAATCTTTATGTGATAGTACGCATCCTGAAGGTCTATAGAGCACATCCAGTTGTCCTTGCCCAGAAAGGGCAGAATGGACTGAAGCGTGACCATCCGGAATCTTGCCTTCTTGACAAATCTGTTTAGATTGCTCAGGTCTAATATTGATCTCCAATCTCCCGTCCTTTTGGGGACCAAAAAGAATCTTGAGTAGACGCCGGATCCTACTTGGTCTGCCGGCACTGTCTGGACGGCTCTTTTTTCTAGGAGTTTTGAAACCTCCTGTTTTGCCAAATCCCTTTGACCGGGTGAGATGTCTGGAAGGGATTGTAGAGGTCTGGAAACCTTTGAAGGGGATCTTGTAACCCTCGGATATAATCGACTGTACCCACTTCTCTTGGGATAGGGATTGCCAGGCTACTGGGTACAGTGAAATCCTTCCCCCGACTGCCTCCAAGGGTGGACAGTCGGGCAACACCTCAGGGATGCTGAAAGGGCTTCTCAGGAAGAGACTCCCTGTTGCCCTGGTTCTGAGGACCCCCCTGCCTCTAGGGCGGCGTCTATTATTGTTACCCCCTCTGCCTCTGGGGGTAAACTGACCACGTGCGTCCGGTGTAGCTCCTTGGGCTTTACAGAACCACATCTTCCCCCCTTTCTGACCCTTGGGATATGGTCTAGAAGGAGTGGAAAATTGGACTCCAACGGCAGAAAGAGTTTTACCGTCCTGCTCACACCTGGTCAAGGTATCCTTCACCTGAGGTCCGAACAAAGCCGAACCATCAAAGGGGGTATTAGTGAAGGATGCCTTAAAGGGGTCCATAAAATTACACAGCCGCATCCAGGCTTGGCGTCTAAGAGCAACTCCTGTGCCTGCGGCCCTGCTCGCTCCATCGGCCGCATAAGATATGAGCCGCATGGAGGAGTTAGATATGGAATTCAGGATAGCAAGCTGTGAGGCAATCTTTTCCTGAGCCCCAGCAGCAGAAGGATCCTGGACTACTTCACCCAGTTCCTTGAGAATATCTTGTTGAAGCCTGGTGAAGTGACAAAGGTAATTCAGCGAACGCATAGCAAAGGTCGCTGAAGAAAACATCCGCTTTCCATACCTGTCCATGGTCCTAGAATCCTTGTTAGGAGGATGGACAGGTACTGAAGGATCCGCCAGTTCCTTCTTAGTGGCCGCCGCCACCACCATAGCATCCACAGAGACACCTTTGGAAAGGAACTGTTTATCCGAAGGGGCCGTAATGAACTTGGATGGTCTTCTGGGGACAGGTTCCACAGAATCTGGAGCCGCCCACGCCTTCCGAGCCACTGCCTGCATAAGTGGGTCGAAAGGCGGAGACACCCAGGAGGTGGAGGGTTGGGATCCAAAAGCCTCCAGGTATACCGACTCATCCTCGGAGGGGTCAATGGAGGGCCAATTCTCCCTCTGTTTGAGGAGCTCAAGGATGTCTGAAAAGGAGACATCCTCAGAGGGGGACTGTGGGGAACCCTCCGACTCATCTAAGTCGGTATCAGATGTAGTAGACTCAGGGGAGTCTGTGTGTTTCCTCTTACACGTCCTCTTCCGAGGGGGTTCCCCTGCAGGGTCAGGAGAAACCTCGGAAGAGGAGGAAATTCCCAGTGGGGAAACCTGGGGCGATGGATCCCTGGGCCTGTGAGCAAGAGGCTGGCAAGAGGCATCTGCAGGCACTGATGAGGGAGGAGCTAGAGGGATGGACCGTTGACCACGCTCAGAGGCCAGGACACTCCTCATCACCTCAAAGGCTCCTCTCCCCGGGAGGCCGGAACATCCCCGCTCCGAAGAGACAGGAATGGTCGGCTCCAAAGAGAGAGAAGGCTCCAAGGCCGATGTCGGCGCCGAGCTTACCAAAGCCGAAGCCCCGAGAGGGAGAGCGGGGTCGGACAAGGGTCTGATGCCACTAGCCCCCTCAGAGCCGACAGTGGAAACTCGACGACTGGATCCCTCCAAGGAAGGTCTCAAGGAGGAGATCGGAGCCGAGGACGACGGAGCCGAAGGATGTATCGGCTCCGGCATAGAAACAGTCGCTGTCCCGAGAAGCTCCGGCTCCGAACTCTGGTGTGGAGTCGGAGGAGGAAGATCAAGGATTGGGGCTATAGCCGAAGTCTGTTGAGACGGGCTATGGAGCATTTGGGCCAGTGCCTGAGACTTCAACAGCCTGCTTACCACCCTCTCCAAATCGTGGTCAGACAGCCTGGAAGATCTCGAAGATCGGCTCCGATGGCTCCGCTCCGACAAAAGAGGAGACCCCGGAGCCGAGTGGATGCTCAGTATAGAAGGGGACCGAGATCTCTTACGGGCCGAAACCATCGGAGCCGAAGTCCCTTGAACTCCAGATGGAGCCGAGGATATCTCGGCTCCGATGCTGGATAAAGTGTCGGCTCCAGCCGGAGCCGACACGGCCACAGTAGTCAGGGTATCGGAGCCGGCCGGCACTGAACCCACTACTTGAACAGTAGATGTATCGACTCCAGCTAGAGCCGATGTCGGCTCCGACGGAGCCGGAGCCACCGGAGGAGGCTTGGACACTGTAGCCTGAGCCTTCGGTGGCTTATGAGGTTTTCCTGACCCTGATTTAGGAGGAGAACCTTCTGGCTTAAGTAAGCCTCGGAGGATGAGCTTATTCCTCCTTTCCTGCAGGACTGTCTGGCTAAAAGCATGACACAAAGCACAGGAGTCCTGCAGGTGCAAAGGCCCCAGGCAATAAACACAAGAAGTGTGACCGTCTGTCAGAGACATTTTCTGACAGCACTGGTCACACTTCTTGAAGCCTGAGACCTTGCCTTCTTTTGACATCCTAGGAGGAAGAAACACAAACAATCCCCACAAACACACAAATTAATCCCTTACACAAACACACAGGAAGGGAATAACCAATGGGGAACTAGGCCTGACTAAACAACTTTAGATTAAAGTTTATAAAAAGTTTGAAAAGAAGGGAATAGGGTGGGCTGTAACTAACTACAGACTAAACTAACACTAACAGGGAAAAATAAACCCCTAACTACACTTTTTCTTATTTCACTAAGAAAAAACTTACCTCAGCTGGCAAAGGAGACCTCTTTCGCTAAGCGGCAAACGAGATCAGAGGTAGTTCCGCCTTGCATCATGGGATATAGGGTTGCCTCGAGCTGGTAAAAGGAGTTCTCGAGCTAAAGCAAGTGCCGAGTCGAACCATCCAGCAAGAATGAAGGCGAGATTGACAACTTAACATCAATTAAGATAAAATCCCACTGAATATGCAAGAAAGGTATAAACATTTTACATCTTGCACGAATATATGGTAACAGCAATTTAAGCCTTGCCACTGCATCAGCAGGAGTTACAAAAATGTATTATGTACGTACTCAATACAGTAGGGAATGCATGTATGCATTTTAACAATTTGATGACACATGGTTGGGACCAGTGAACATGAACGCCTTGCTACTATAGCAGAGCTTAATAACATGAATCCACTGAGTCAGAGAGGAAAAAACAGAAAATCTTCATTTTACTTCTGACTGGAAATAAAGATAAAATAAGCAAGACTTATAAAGCTGTAGCCAGTTTTGAAAAACATTTAGAAGAAAGCAAACTAAATCGATGGAGAAAGTGCAGACTAAACATGCAAAATGGCTATAAGAATGCATCAGCTGAAATATGGACAGAGTCTACAGATCCAGGAAATGTTTATTTTGAAGAGACAGCATAATACAGGTACACAAATAATGAAGAAGTTAAGAAGATGCTTGGAAGTAGAAGAAAGTCTGCATGACAGACAGACAACTCTATTCTCCCTTTTCTTTTCCAATTATGTTACTGTACATACATTTGGTTTGTTAGATTGTTTATATGTATATTCTGTGTGTCAGATTGTCTGTGCTTATTTATAAATGTAAACCACTGTTATTTGTATGGACGTAAGTTATATTATGTTGTAATCCAGACTGAGACTGTACTTGGTCTTTGCTTGATCAGTGTTCTATCCCAGTAAACAAATTTAAATAAAATAAAATAAAATAAATAAATAAACCAATATTTAGAAGGAATCTAAGGATATAATATTTTAGGGGATGGTATTTGGAAAATGGAATAGGCTACCAAATGCATGAGGCAGATGTAATGAAAGTAGAGATGCTGTGAAAGAAAGGGCTGCTTGCAGTTAGAAAGGCACACAGCCATTCCAGTGTGCAATTATATGTGTTGCAGTTATTCCTGAATCATTGCAGGGTACCATATGAAAACTTACTTGACAAGAACTATGACAGAGATTCTACTGTAGGAACACCTAAAAAGGAAAACACAATTTATTTAATCCAGGTTTCTGTAATTATGTGAATGTTAGGTTACTAAAGTGAACCGAGCTGAATAGTCCATTCAAACTATTGTACATTAATAAAAGGAACATTTACTTCACTGTTACTAGATCACAAAACAATGACTATATGAATTGCGGGTTCAAAATTGAGCTCAGTGTCTCCAGATACTGAAAGCTGAGAGATTTTATTTGAAGAATGTGAGAGCAGGAAGGATATGATATTTATTTATTTTTTTATTTAAATAAGTCCTGTTCTTCACATTCTTTAAAACTGGTAACATAATTGCACAATAAGGGATTAACAAGGAGTGAAGCATCAATTAGTTAGAGAATGATGCAATATTGCTCCATATGGGTTTCTATATCTCAGATTTAAATGGAGAGCACCCCATCCCCTCCCCATATACATATTTTCAGGTATGCAGAATGAGGGATTCTAGCATTCCTGTTTCCAGGCTCGAACAATGAGAGGTTACTGAGGGATGAACTTTCAGTTAGTTAGATAATGATGCTATGCTACTCCTTATGGGATTATACATATATCTCAGAGTTAGATACAGTGAACTCCCATTCTCCCATCTTTATATGAGGGATTCTGTCTCCATCACTGCTTCCCTCCAGGCAACTATAAATAAAATATGTAGTTTCATTTCATTATCTGACAGTTTTGAGCAGCACTGTCTTTCCTTCATCCTCCCTATGAAGGAAGACAATTGCTTGTTAACATAAAAATAATATCTTAGTGGGTAGTTTGCTTATTTGTTTACTTTAATGAGCATATTGCACTACTACATAGAGGCCGTTACAAGGAAGGAACATGCAGATGGACATTGTTCTTGGTACAATCTGACCATGAAGAAAAGAGCAGAGTGCTCAGAGTGATAAGATGGTGATGCCAATGCATAGTCTGAGGAATGTGTGCAGTCTGAAAAATTCAAGGATGATGTATAACACAGAAACTGCGTATGCAAAGTGAGACATTTAAGACTGAAAGAACTTGATAAGAGCTGAATGCATTTATGACAGCAACCTGTGTTACATTCCAAGCTTGCTGTTTTTTTTGACATACTTAGCTGAGAAACCAGTTGGCTTAATTGCTAAGGTCTTTGCCTCCCACTCATGCACAAGGTATAAAGGTTCGATTCTGACCTCTGGCCCAGTGCCTGTATGCAGTCTATGTTTTCTTTGGGTCTCTGTGGCATTACTCCTGACTACCAAAAAAAGATTCTTTGCTTCTTCACCCCAAACTTACCATGAATGGAGCTGTGGGCAGCAGCAGCACAGATACTAGATAATGCCCTATAGAGGGAAGAATTGTATAGACCAACCACTTTAGGCAACAACTGCAGTACACAGTATCCTTAAGGCAGGAGAACAAGATCACAGACTGTCTGCCATGTTAGGGCTAGCCACTCAACAGTGTAAACATTGTATCTGTCTAATGTCTCCAAATGGGCATAGGTATTTGTCCATTATAAGTGGTTTCCAGACCCAGACTATTCTGACCTACACAAGGGATCCGTGCTAACAGTTGAATGTGTGTATGTGCCTTTATTGGCCAGTATGTGCCTGCAATAAAGCCCAGCAGTCCTGGGTCAATAAGCTACTGACTGGCCAGACTTAAAACTAATCAACTTGCCAAACAAGAACTAAGAATTGCTACACTCAGCATAGGTTCATTGACAGGATGCAGCTTGGAAGTGGATGATATAATAGTAAGGAGGAAACTGGTCATCCTATGTATCCATGAGACAAAATGGAAGGACAGTGCAGCAAAACTACTTGGCTTGGGATCCAGACTCTACTATTCAGGAGGAGGACAGGCTAGAAATGGTGTGGGAACTGTGGTGATAGACAGGCTCCAGAAGACAGTGAGGGATGTCATCTGAATAATTGATAGACTCAAGACAGTCAGACTCCAGTGTAAGGATAGGACACTATTCATAATCGCATCCTATGGATTGTGATAATGAGGAAGAGTGCTTTCAGGCAGCAGTTGTAGTACCTACTAGATAAAGCAGGACAATAGGTATTGGTGTTGATAACGGAAGACCTAAATACACCTATTGTGACAGACAGACCAGGATATAAGGAGTGCCCAGATATACATGGGTGGGGCAACAGGAATAAAGAATGAGAAGTTATGTTCTTACCATAACGTTCCATGTTAGTTGTCTTCTTCTTGCCTTCTTTCTTGCTGGATGGGTTCGGAGCTGAACCTTGACTCCAACTCGGCCTATTACTAAAGCTCGAGAGCTGTTTTTACCGGCTCGAGGCTATCCTATGTCCCATAATGCTAGGCGTCATATACCCAGATCTCGTTTGATAGCTAACACTATGGACATACATGTCCCACCACAACAGAGAATAGAAGCTCTTGTAAATATATACATATCTCTTATAAGAGTTACCACGAGAAGCAAGAGAGCTAGCTGAGGAAATAACCCTAGTGACGAAAAATCTCACAAGATACTCTCAGTCTTTCCAGGCTAGGGGGATGGAGGGTGGGACGCAAGAAAGAAGGCGAGAAGAAGACAACTAACATGGAACGTTATAGTAAGTACATAACTTCTCAATATTAAGTTGTCAATCTCGCCTTCATTCTTGCTGGATGGGACAGCGTCCCTAGCACATGGGTCCTGGGTGGCTCAATGGAACAGACTCTTGAGTACAGTGGAACCAAAATCAGCCCAGCTTCTGGAGGCCATGTCCAGCTCGTAATGAGAAATGAAGGTATGAGGAGAGGCCCATGTGGCCGCTGCACAAATGGAATCCATTGGCAATCTTGCCTGAAAGGCTACTGAAGAAGCTAATGCTCTGGTGAAATGAGCTCTGGGCTTAGAAGGGAGCTCTTTATGCCTCAATTGGTAAATCAACATGATAACAGAGGTCAACCACCTGAACAAGGTTACTTTGGAAACAGGCAGGCCTTGCTTCCCTTCCGTGTAAGAGAGGAAGAGCTGGTCTGATTGCCTCATCTGCTTAGTTCTATACAGGTAGAAGCGTAATTGACTGTGAACATTCAAACAATGTAACTTTCGTTCAGCCCTATTGGTATAATTTGGGAAGAAGACAGGCAGATCGATGGTCTGATTCAGATTTTTTTCAAAGAGTACTTTGGGTAAAAAGGATGGATTAGTCCTAAGTGACACTCTATCTTTGTGAAAAACAAGGTAAGGAGGGTGAACACAAAGGGCTTGAAGTTCCGATACCCTTCTTGCTGAAGTGATAGCTACTAAGAAGAGAGTTTTCCACAAGAGCAGCTTTAATGAACAGAAAGCCGCCGGCTCAAAAGGAGGGAGAATTAAAGACGACAGCACCAAATTTAGGTCCCACGGAGGGGGAGGATCTTTTACCGGAGGCCTAATAGTAAGAAGGTTCCTTTTAGAAAGGCTTTGCAGAGCTTGTGGGACATAATGCCAGTCTCTGACAAGCCAACGTGAAAATTTGCAATAGCTGCCAGCTGAACTCTGATGGTGGCTGAAGAAGAACCCATTTGAAAAAGTTCTGCCAAAAACTCTAAAACTGTTTGGACAGGAGCCATAAAGGGGTCCACTTGTTTTTCCCCTGCCCAAACAGAGAAACGCTTCCATTTGCTAGCATAAGTCCTTCTGGTAGTAGACTTGTGAGAAGCGAGAATGATGTAGCGAACTGAATGAGAGATTAAAGGAAGCCTGGCTAGGGTTGGAAGTGGAGCAACCAAGCTGTGAGGTTGAGAGATTGAAGGGATTGATGCAGCCCACCCGATTGATGGGTCAGAAGATCTGGCACTAGGTCCAGATGCCAGGGCTGTTCCAGTAGATGACGTTGCAGGAACGGAAACCAAACTTTTCGAGGCCAGTAAGGGGCAATAAGGATCATTCTGGATCTCAAAGCAGTTGCTTTCTGGATTAACTGAGTAATTAAGGGAAAAGGGGGAAAAGCGTACAGAAGACCCCGGGGCCAATTGTGGACTACAGCGTCTCTGGGGGGAAGACCTGGGAGAGGGAAGAGGGTGAAGAAGTCTTGGCACTTGCTGTTTTAAGGGGTTGCGAAAAGGTCGCAACAAGGCTGACCCCACCTTCTGAAAATTCTTTCCGCTACTAGCTGGTTGAGAGACCACTCATGGGGCATGAGAATGGCTCTGCTCAGCCTGTCCGCTATGACGTTGGACTTCCCGGGGATGTGCGTTGCTACCAGAAAGCGTTGAGAAGAGATCGCCCACTGCCAAAGTCTGAGTGCTTCTCGACATAGGGGGTAGGATCTGGTTCTGCCCTGCTTGTTGATGTACCACACTACAGACATATTGTCTGTCTGAATTGCAATAGTCCCAGTGGGTAGAAAGCCTTGAAGGGCCCGCAACACTAAAAGTACCACTCTCATTTCCAAGAAATTTATGTGCAGGTGGCATTCGAAGGGTTGCCATGTGCCCTGGACTGTCCTGCCCTGAAAGTGCCCCCCCCCCCCACCCAATCAGGAAGGCATCCGTTGTCACAGTGACAACAGGAGGAGGAAGGACAAAAGGTCTGCCCTGAAGTACCTGAGGGGAGACCATCCACCAAGAAAGGTGCCTTTTGCATGACTGAGTGATTAGAATGCTGTGTGACATTGGAAGCTGTTGAAAGGGCCACTGGGAAAATGGCATCCACTGCAGGATCCTCATGTGAAAGCGAGCTAAGGGGAGTAAAGTGATTGCTGCTGCCATAAGGCCTAGAGTTTTTAGTACGAATCTGGCCTGGACTCTTCTCTCCTGTAGTAGGATCTGAACATGATCGCGAATGTCTGAAACTCTTTATACAGGCAGTTTTGCTGATAGCTCCACAGTGTTTAAAATGGTGCCTATGAAGGTAATAGACTGACAAGGCGACAAGGCAGACTTTTTGAAGTTTATAGAAATACCTAGCTCGTTGCAAGTTTGGACAGCATAATTTCTGGACTGGAGTAGTTGACGCCTGGTGGTGGCAGTAAGGAGCCAGTCGTCTAAGTATGGTAACACCTGGAATCCTTGTGGTCTCAGGTGAGCCGCGACCACTGCCATGCATTTGGTAAACACCCTGGGGGCTGTGGTGAGGCCAAAGGGCAGGGCTCTAAATTGGTGGCTCCCAGCCGGAAGCGGAGGAACTTTCTGGAGCGCCTGTTCATTTTGATATGGTAGTACACATCCTGAAGGTCTATAGAGCACATCCAATTGTCCTGACCCAGAAAGGGTAGAATGGACTGTAGAGTGACCATCTGGAACTTCGTTTTTTGAACAGACTTGTTCAGCCTGCTGAGATCCAAAATAGGTCTCCAGTCCCCTGTCTTTTTTGGTACCAAAAAGAACTTGGAGTAAATTCCAGATCCTTGCTGGTCTGCTGGGACTGGCTGGATAGCTCTTTTTCTTAGCAGCTTTGAAATTTCTAGTGCTGCTTGATCCCTCAGACCGGGTGGAACGTCTGGAAGGGGCCCTTTTGGCTGTTGTGGGGAGTGAATAAAGGGAATTCTGTAACCCTCAGATATGATCGACCGTACCCATTTGTCTTGCGTGAGGGAATGCCAGGCTTCTGGGTACAGTGATAGTCTTCCCCCGACTGCCTCCGAAGGTGGACAGTCGGGCAACTCCTCAGGGGTGTTAGAAGGGTTTGTCTGAGAAAGATTCTCTGCTACCCTGATTCTGTGGATCCCCCCTGCCCCTTGGGCGGCGTCTATTATTGTTCCCTCCTCTGCCCCTGGAGGGAAGTTC
Source organism: Protopterus annectens (assembly GCF_019279795.1). Lineage (NCBI taxonomy): Eukaryota > Metazoa > Chordata > Ceratodontiformes > Protopteridae > Protopterus > Protopterus annectens. The sequence goes on along the minus strand of NC_056733.1, from coordinate 1,179,230,534 downwards.
ACCATGTGCGTCAGGCAGTACTCCCTGAGGTTTGCGGAACCACATTTTGCCACTCTTCTGACCCTTAGGATATGGTCTAGAAGGAGTGGAAAAATGGACTCCCACGGCAGAGAGAGTCTTGCCTTCCTGCTCTCACCTGGTCAAGTATCCTTCACTTGAGGTCCAAACAAGGTAGAACCATCAAAGGGGGTGTTAGTGAAGGATGCCTTGAAGGGGTCAGCAAAGTTACAAAGCCGCATCCAGGCATGTCTCCTTAGAGCAATGCCCATGCCTGCAGCCCTACTCGCCCCATCGGCTGCATAGGAAATGAGCTGCATGGAGGAGTTGACAATCGAGTTCAGGGTCGCCAGCTGGGAGTTGATCTTTTCCTGAGACCCAGCAGCTGATGGGTCCTGTAAGGTATCACCCAGTTCTTTGAGAAGGTCTCTTTGAAGACGGGTGAAATGGCACAAATAATTCAGTGACCGCATGGCAAAGGTCGCTGAAGAAAACATCTGCTTACCATACCTGTCCATAGTCCTAGATTCCTTATTAGGAGGATGGACAGGTACTGAAGGGTCAGCCAACTCCTTCTTAGTGGCCGCCGCCACCACCATGGCATCAACAGGGACGCCCTTAGTTAGAAACTGCCTATCAGAAGGGGCTGTAATAAATTTTGTAGGCCTCCGGGGAGTTGGTTCCATAGTATCCGGAGCCATCCACGCCTTTCGAGCCACCGCATCCATGAGTGGGTCGAAAGACGGAGACACCCAGGAGGTGGAAGGGTGAGAACCAAACACATCTAGGTACAAAGACTCGTCCTCGGAAGGGTTGAGGGCAGACCAGTTCCCCCTCTGCTTGAGAATCTCCAGGATGTCAGAAAAGGAGACATCCTCAGAGGGGGACCTTGGGGACCCTTCCGACTCATCCAGGTCGGTGTCTGATGTGACTGACTCAGGGGAGTCTACATGCTTCCTCTTGCATGTTCTCTTTTGAGTGGGGAGGCCTCGGAAGAGGAGGATACACCCAATGGGGCTACCTAGAGCGTTGGTTCTCCACGCTTGGGGTCGGGATGGTAGGCAGAGGCCAAAGCAGGCACCATAGGGGGAGGGGCCGACGGGGTCGACCGTGGCGCCGGTATGGGAGCCAGCACGCTCCTCATGACCTCAAAGGCACACCTATCATGCAGGGAAGAGGGACCCAACTCCGAAGAGATAAGGGCTCCCCCCGGCACCAAGAGGGACGGCTCCTAGGCCAATGTCGGGGCCGAACTCACCTGCGCCGAGGCTCCGAGAGGGAGAACGGGGTCGAACAAGGCTCCGTTGCCACTCGCCCCCTCGGAGCCGACGAGGGAGTCTCGGCACCCGGATCCCTCCAAGGACAGAACCAAGGAAGGGATCGGAGCCAACGAAGGAGCCGATAAGAGTGGTATCAGTTCCGACACCCCAACGGTGCTAACCCCGACGACCTCTGGCTCCGAGCTCAAAGGAAGAGTCGGAGGAGGAATTGGAGCAGGCATTGGGGTAGCCACTGTCTGATGAGAAGGGCTATGCAACATCTGTGCCAGCGCCTGCGACTTTAAGAGCCTACTGACTACCCTCTCGAGGTCGTGATCCGACAGCCTGGAAGACCGAGAGGAGTGAGACCTATGGCTCCACTCCGATATTAAAGGGGACTTCGTAGCTGAACGCACCGACTCCAAGGAAGGAGATCGGGAATGTTTTCGGTTTGGAGACGGCTCCGACACTAAAGTCAGAGCCGACTGAGGCCTCGATGCGTCGGTTCCGGCCGGAACCGACGAGATAGAAGGAGGTCCACTCGGCGCTGGCTCCGGACATGGAGCCGATGGTTTGGCGGGCTTAGAAGGTCTACCGGACGGAGGCTTCGTCGGAGAACCTTCAGGCTTTAGCAAGCCCCTAAGGATGATCTTGTTTCTGCGTTCCTGCAGGACTCTTGGACTGAAGGCATGGCAGACAGAACAAGAGTCCTGTAGGTGCAGAGGGCCCAAGCAATATACACAAGAAGTGTGACCATCTGTCAGAGACATCTTCTGACAGCACGAGTAACACTTCTTAAATCCTGAGACCTTGGTATCCTTGGACATGATACCACAGGACTGGGACAGAAAGTCTAGTCAAGCACACAAAGCACAAACACATGCAAAAACTCTTGAAAAGACCCACACAACAACTACTTTAAACTTCACTACAGGGAAGGGAACAATATTCCACACACAGACTCAAAGAGAACACCCCAACTACCAACTAAAGAAAAGGACCAAAGGCCTTATCCACCTTAAGAGTGGAAAGAGAGAAGAAACTACTGGGAAAAGGAGGGGAAAACTAGTCGGTACACTACTAACACTACTAGGACAAAAACTACTAAGAGAAAATTTACAAAAACTAACTGCAAATATAAAAAATTTTTAATACGACCTGGAGCCGGTGAAAAAGGCAACCTCATAGCTGAAGCGGCAAACGAGATCTGGGTATATGATGCCTAGCATTATGGGACATAGGATAGCCTCAAGCCGGTAAAAATAGCTCTCGAGCTTTAGTAATAGGCCGAGTCGGAGCCGAGGTTCGGCTCCGAACCCATCCAGCAAGAATGAAGGCGAGATTGACAACTTAACATGGGGAGGCTATTCTAGACTTCTGTCTGGCAAATGGCTTGATTGTGATCAACACATGGTTCAGTAACAGAGTGGCCAACATTCAACTCAGGTGGATTTCTTCCTAGAAAGGAAAGGACACTGATGTAGAATCGGTGATTGCAAAGTCATCCCCAGTGAAGCAACTGACCCACAGCATAAACCACTGATTGCCACAATCAGCTACAACCAGTGGTCAGAGAATGTTCTAAGGTCAACAGAGACTAGGCTGAAGACATGGAAGTTAACTGGAGAGAAAGCACAAGAGTTCAAGGAATTACTCCAAACTCTAGCACATCATGAAGAAGATGAAATAGGTAGAGTTGACAAAGAATGGCAGCACCTCAAAACAGTATGTGTGATGATTACAGAACAGGTATGTGTCTGAGTCAGGTATGGAGATAAGGTAAGGAAAGCTGATGGTGGACTACAAACGTCCAGGTAGTCATAAAATGAAATAAGAAGTGCAGGAAAAAGTAGTTGATAGAAAAGATGTATCAGGCTAAGAAGGAATACTTCTTGGTTAACATAGAGGTTAAGACAAGAGTTGCAATAGCAAAGTATAAGGCATCAGAGACACTATACCAGCTTCTGGAAAGTGCCTCAGTAGATATCATAAAGAAGTTCTATCAAGTTGCAGGGCAAAGACAAAAAGATAAATTAAATAACCAGGCTCCCTTCATAAGGGATGCCAGTGACAACCTGCTCACCAGCCCACAGGAAATCCAAGGCAAATGGAAAGAGTACTTTCAGCAGCTTTTGAAAGAAGAAAATCCCACAGAAGCTGTACTCCCCCAGACACAACCTACAATGAAAGAAGAGGAGGAGCCCACCCTGGCAGAACTAAGAACAGCACTAAGGAAAATGAAGTCAGGGAAAGCAGCAGGCTCAGACAAGTTCACAGTAGATATAATCAAGATGTTTGGTAGCGTACGGGAGAAAGGGCTCAAGATGGTGCTCTCAGCAGTATGGAGAGAAAGGCGTATCGCAGATGACTAGATAATAAGCTTACTTGTGCCAGGGTACAAGTACAAAGGGGACATCCATAACTGTGGGCAATACAGAGTTATAAAAACTCCTGTCATATTGCATGAAAGTTCTAGAGAGGATGATAGATAAATTGATAGGCAGAGCAGTAGAAAGTAAGATGGGAAAAGAGCAGTTTGGATTCAGATCGGATGCAGCACTACCAACCAAATGTTTGCAGTGAGACAGGTAGTTGAGAAGAAGCAAGAGATGAAGAAAGAGTCTAACTGGGCATTCCTAGACTTAGAGAAAGCATATGAGGAGGTCCAAAGAAAGCTGCTTGTAGCAGTCCTGTGGAGGGTTTGAGGTCCCAGGTACACTGGTAGAATTAGTGCAGGCTATATAGAGGGACGTAATAACTCAAGTAAGAATAGTGTTTGGTCCTACAGAGGGGTTTCCAGTGGGAGTGGGTGTACATCAGGGTTCAGCTCTGAGCCCACTGCTGTTTATTCTGGTAATGGACTACAACAACAAACAGGCTGGAGGGACAGATCATCAAAGTTGCTGTATGCAGACAATGTGGCATTACAGGTAGACTCTGAGCAGGAACTTCAGCAAAGGATAGGGTAATGGAATGGAATGCAAAACAGAAGACTCGTGGGGTGAAACTGAGTGCAGATAATACAGTTTTAATTATACCAAATGGGAAACTAATGGAACAGGTTAACATCTTCAAGTACCTGTTAGGGCTGGTGAGGAGAAAGGAAGTCTGAATTAAGAGGTCAAAGCTAGAATCAGATAGGCTGCAGCCAAATGGCACAAAGTGTCAGGGGTAGTGTATGACAGACATATACCAAAGAAGCTAAAAAGTAAGGTGTACAAAACAGTGGTGCAACCAGTACTACTGTATGATACAGAAACTAGGCAGTAAAAGCACATTGGTTGAGAAAGCTAGAGGTCATGGAGATGAAGTGCTTGAGATAGATAGTAGGATACATACTGTGGGACAGACAAAGAAATAAGGACATCAGAGTAGAAACTAAAGTTCCAATTACTAAGAAGGTCAAAGACAACAGATTATGGTGGTTTGGGGCACATGTGCAGAAAAGCAGAAGGCAATATGCTGAAGAAGATTTGGGACAGACAGGAAGAAGATAAGAGGAAACAGGGGTGACCTGCAAAGAAATGGATGGGTTGTGTGTGAGAAGACCTGTGACAGTCAGGCATAACTGTCAAAGAAAGTAAGACAGTGCAATTGCATCAGGAAAGATGGCAACAGTTGACATCCCAAGAAAAAAAAGGGGTTGATGATGATGACTTAGTTATGCTGTTTATCAGAAGAACATATAAAAAGTCCTGGCTATTCAGAGCAAACTTGATCAACTGTCTTTTTCTAGAATGAGGTGGGTTTAACACTGTAAATTGTTAGTTGATCAAACCACATTTATTTAACACCCTATACCTATCCTGCCTATCACACATATGATTCTGAACCAAGACTACTTTTGAACTGGGACTACTGTCCACCACTTGCTGAATGGTTAGCAATTAGAAATACCAATTTATTTATTTTTATTATTTATTTATTTTTGTTTATGGGGCAGTGCACTGATCAATATTGACCAATTCCAGGCTCAGCCTGTGTGAAATACAAAACATTTCACACAAAAAAAAAATGAGGGCAACAACAGAGTAGTTCGGACTAGTTATATAGATAAAACTGCATATATATATATATATATATATATATATATATATATATATATATATATATATATGTGTGTGTGTGAGTCTATTTCATAACACTGAAATTTCATAATGTTGAATTTCATAACATTGAGACCATAACATCAAAAATTCAAAACACTGAAAACCCAAAACGTTGAAAACTCAGAACATTGAAAGTGTGCTTCATAACATTGAAAACTACATTGCACAAGTAAATAAGATCCCATTCACCTACAACACCACCTAACTAACAAACACACTTTCTACTACATTTCTGCAGGGGGGCTTGTGCACCCCACACTCCCCATAAATTAAATATACCAACTCCAAGATCGCACTACAGTGGAAAAAAGTTAATTTCCTATCCTCAGTGTATGGTGATTGTGATACAGTGAGGTTAGGAAATTAACTTTTATCCACTGTAGTGCGATCTTGGAGTTGGTATATTTAATAGTAAAAAGTAATAGGGAAAACGCTAGGCACAGGATTCCCAAGCACTTCAAAAGCCACAGCAGTCAAGAGACAGTCTTTTATTCACATCCAAAACTCCATAAGATTTATTGCTTTCGTCTACTGCACCATAGACTTCTTCAGAATCAATAAAAAAACATTTGCCACTGATATTTATACCATTTTCAAGCTAATGAGTTCGTTAATTAACAGAAACTACTTCATTAGCTTAAAGTAACAGTAACAATCTGCCATGTGAATTCCAGTTGAATTTTAAAAAACTGCATATAAAAACACTAAAACTTATAAACAATATGAATAACCATTGTTGTTCATAAAAATTTTAAAAATATTAAAAACCTAATAGCAATGAACATGCTTTTATGGTGTAAACTTATGTTCTTGTAACTATAAGATGTTCTAATGACAAGCTGAAGTTTAACCTATATACAATACATGCATAATAGTGTGACATATTTATAACAATGATACACTCATACTTATTGTTACAATAGTAGATATAACAATTTTTTATATTTTTAACATGAATTCATTGTTAATGTGTGTGGACACGAAAACCAATGCTGTAAGTCCTACTCTACACAGCTTAGAACTGATCATGAAATCTGCATTAATATAACTGGTTTAACGAAGGTCATTAGCAGATGCTGAAAATAATGCAATGGCACCTAAACTGGGTATGGAGACAAATGAAAAGCCAGTTGGCCTCTAAAATGGTCAGCGTGCTTAGCTTAGAAAAAGAAACTGTTTGCTCTTCAAATCAGGCGCCCGACTTTCTACCTCTAATCACACATTCTCTACCTCAAGCAGTGTTAATATTTTCCTTGCAGAAAAAAAAAACTTAAAAACAATCTCAATCTCCATCGGAGAACATACTTATTGTGAATTGGCTCACACGGTGCTTTTTTCATAAGCAATTACTTATCCAAAAAGGTAGGAAGACCATACTAATGAGGATGCGGACCTATCGTTAATGCTTTACATGAAATGCTTGTTAGTTCTAGCCCACACTGGCACATAAGACAAGTAACAATTTAATTGTATCATTTCATTTGCTGCATTGACCTAGCTGTTCTACATAATTATATTAAATAAGGAATTTCAGTGGATGTTGTAAACAACCCAATAATATAGTATAACTTACATTTCATGCAGCAAACTCTACATTAATTATTCTAACAATACAGAAAGCTCAGTTTGAAAGAGTATTATATTTAACAAACTTGCTAGGAGGTTAGATGTTACCTCATCTACCTTTCTGTTACAGCAATTACTTAATACTGGAAGAAATACTGAAACGAGTACAGCTCAAGGGGTCTATATCACATCATTGAGCTTGTATAAGTCCGAACGTTATAATATCGAACCCAAAAGTCCGAAACCCAAAAATAGCGAAGCCACGGCACATCGAGTTTTTTTACAGGGGGAAAAAAATTGGTGGGCCGTTTTCAGGGCTTTGCTATTTCCTCCACTATGGTGCAATCTCAGAGTTGGTATATTTAAGTAGGAGGTGTGGGGGGCACAGCCCCCCCCCACATTAGGGGGAAAGTGGGGGGGGCTAAGCCACTTTAGTTTAAGGTTTAAGTTTGTTTTTTTTTGTTAGGGAACAGTGATGTTTTTTCCCTGGGAAAAAAAATCACTATTCTGTGTGCTCATTATAGTTAGGTTTCGGACTTTTGGGTTCGATATTACATCATTCAAACTTATACAAGTTTGACGATGTGATATAGACCCCAGCTCAAGGAAGTTACTGCATTGTATTATGGCCCCATTCTTTACATTTTATCTTGTCTGAAGAGTTCTTTTCATAGCTATTTATTGAAAGTAGTGCAAAGGTATTGTTGTGCTCAAATTACGTTATGAGTGTATGTCCATACTGAAATAAAATTTACTACCTGACAAATGATAAAATACATCTGCTTTGCAGGGTTTATGGGTCTTCTTAAGGAGAATATATTTTCTCAGCATAGTTAGATATGTGGTCCCCTGTTACATAACTACCCTGAAGGCTGAAAATTCATGTGTAAACAGATAAAAAGAACATAATCATTCTCTATTTAACAGATGGCTAAGGTACAGAGGTGCCGAGTAAGTTTCCTGATTATGTGACCATGGCATACCTCTACTTCCACTGCTGCAAATGTAGGATCCCAAAATGGCTGGCGTGAGCTTGAGTAGAGTGGTGCTTATCTACAGAGCCATCATCAGACATATGATTATAAAGCAGTGGCTGGATAAGCTGCAAACTATTTATTTTATTTTACATTTGATTACCGGGAAAGTCCGACTGGACAAAAATCCTTTTTCAGAGGAGGCTGAGGGAGAAAAGTTCCACATTTAACATGTAACAGTGATTATAATTACAAATACAGGGTTTATATATACATGACTTGACATTTGTGTTAAATATATAACATTGGATAAACATACATTCATGTAAATATTCTTATTAATGGCATTGTTGCATAGTCTATACAGGAAAAGACAGAATTATTCTTAAAAAAAACAAAAAAACAAAGTGAAGAAATCTATCAAGAAAATGACTGACTTATAGAATGTAAACCGGGTATTATTAATAATCGGCGGCTGAGCACTTTTGATAGATATACTACATTGATTGATAACCTGTAGTAGGAGGAGATACAGTAGAGGATAGATATTGAAACATAATTGCAGTTTTCATAGATATACTACATTGACAGCCTGTAGCAGGAGGAGGTACAGTAGAAACATAATTGCAACTTAAGGAGAATAGTTTTACTACAATCCTTGAATACACACTTTAGATTATAACAGAATAGGTAGAAGTATGTTGAAGTATGTTGAAAGGTGAGATGTGATGTGATGAAGTAGTATTACATAGAGAATGAGTGTTTAGAGTAAATAGGACAGTGCACTGGAATTCTTTTCTTATCATGTATTGGTTAAGTGAGACTTAAGAGTCATTTTGAAGTGAGACAAATTGGTAACAGATGTTATTTCTGATGGTAAACTATTCCAGATTTTAGCTGTGTAGCTTGAGAAAAAGGAGCTGCCTGATTCATTGTTAGCTTTGGTAACATTTAACAGGGTTTTGGTACTTCAGCGAAGTACATGTTTGTTAGAGTAAGGAGTTAATATGTTTTGAAGCGCTGGTGTTTTTTTCAGGTTGGCGTAGGATCTAATATGCCAAGCACAATTGGTGATAAGTTATTAGTTGAGGGAGTTCTAGCCAGTTCAGTTGGTTGAGGGCAGTGCAATGATGTATCCTAGAGCTATAATTAGTTGCAAATTTTGTTATAGCAGGATTCTAATTAGTTTACATCTGATTTCCTAAGGTTTGTGAGAAATGGCAATGCATAGAGAAGAGTTGAGATAAGATGTGTTTTAGCTGTAGTGGTTTTTGTGCTATTAGTGAAATATTTTTATTTCTATAAACAGTACTTAGTTTTTGTGGACCTTCTTAAGAGTTTGGGTAATATGGATCTCAAATTTCAAATTACTGATGATTGCTACACCTAAAAGTTGTGTGTGTGTTCTATGGAAGAAATGATGGTGTTATTTACTGATGAAATTCTGAAGAGGGAAGGGTAGTATTTCTAGTGGGGTAGAAAAGCATAAGTTTGGTTTTATAGGGTTCAAAATAAGTTGATAACTTGTTAGCCAATCGTCTACTGCAGTGAAATATTGTTGACTTACTGATTGTAGATGTTGTGGAGAAGAAGCTGCACATATCAGTGTAGAATCATCGGCGTACAGTACAAGAAACGCATGAAGGGTCGATATATGGAGATTGTTAGTAAAGAGAGTAAATAGGAGGGGGCCAAGGATACAGCCTTGGGGAACTCCTCAGGTGATGGGTAGTAGAAAAGAAAGGGTTTGTTGCCACTGAACTGCTTGCTGATGGCCTGCTAGATAGTCTTTGAACCAGCACAGAGTAGACTGGCTTAAGCTGAGTTCGGTAAGAACATTTAGGTACCCCTGCTGAAAAAAAATATGTGTATCATAAGCCTTTGAAGTTATACCTTATTATTATTATTTTTATTTTTTATTAAGCATATTAATCAGTTTATAGATTAAATTAGTGGGCATGTTCCAGAAGGGTAGATCATTATAAAAATGTAATGCATAGACGATATTAAGGTTTCTGTATTAACTTTGTTGACCAGGTTGGTGGTCTTGTCCTCAGACTATTTTCAGCCATGTTGTGGGCCAGTTAGGCAATTAAACATTTACACATATTGTATTTTTATTTATTTTATTTTATTTTGCTTTGTTTACTGAGATAGTCCAACTGGGTTTAGAATGAACAGCCACGACCCAGGGACAAAAGCTCTATACTTTGTGCAATCATTAAAACAATAATGAAGATTTTAAACAACAGTTGGGTAATTCTATACAGGTTATGCATAAAAGATATTAAGCAAACACAAGTCAGACAATAAGTTTACTTGATGAGAATACATTTGTCTTCCTTGGTGGAGTAAAATCAGTTTTTGTGAACAATTACTTCTAAGAGGAGAGAAAAAACTGAGTGAGAGTAGGAGAAAATTATCATAATGAGAAAACAGAAGAGAGGAAAGGAATATAGTCAGGATTGTTCCAAGAGATGGAAAGAGATGAAATATTTTGGTATTATGGCAGTAGTCATTCTGATCCCTGAAACCTGAAACTACCTCTTCATATAATCTAGTCCTTAACTACTTTAAATGTATGAATATATAAGTAAAATTAATAATGGACCACAAGAATACATCTGTTCTCCATGTGAAAATGATTTAGGAAATGTATCATGGTGAGGAAAAGTAAAAGACAAACTGGAAAGTCTCACCTGCTAGACTTAGAAGAATTAACAAAAGAAAGAAAAAAGTGATTAGAATTTCCTGAATGATGTGCAAGTATATGTTTCATGTACACAGAGCAGGTAGAGGTCCATATCCAAGGAAGAAAAATAGGTATGCACAAGACAATATAAAATGCAACAGACTTTTTGGCTTCTAAAACCAGGCATCACAATTCATGTAAAAACAAGGTATCATCAAAATATTTACCAAAAAAATCTATCTTCAGTTACTTGCGCTTCTATTTTTCAGTACTGGTAAACTAAAGACTGCATTCATGTTTCCATATCTTTTAACATGTGTAGTAGGCACACTTGCCTTCACAGATGCATCTCTAGTGTAAGGTATCAAAAAAGTGAGAGAATATTTTGTCAGTGAATTTGAAATGTAGAAGGTCACCAGCAAGAAAGAGAAGTTGTAGATAGTGAATATGACCTGCATAGTATCTTAAACAAACATTTTTTAATTAAGAACTTTTACATGAATTGTGAGAGTTCTGCAGAACAGCGTGAAGATTTGTAGTGAACAAAATCAAGATTAAAAAAAATGAAGACAGTAATTCTCAGTATATTCCAAAAGTTTTCATAGGCAATGTCTAAAGTGAGAGACAGTCATCAGAGACAAGTTTAGAAATCTGCCCATACATGAAAATGGATACATGTTACTTACTATAAAGAAAATCTGCATAGATATCTACAGTATTAATTCAGTATGTGTGAAATGAACCATTATGCTTATCACTGTGGTTATTTTAGTTTGCTTTGACTTAAATTGTCTGTGTTAAATCTCATGACTTGTTCTGAATTAGTTTCAAGAATGTTTATATTTACATTTAATGTTGCTTTTGTGTGAACTTTGCCCTTTACTCCTCTACAGTGCAATCTCAGAGTTGGTATATTTAGTTGGGGGGTTCTGGGAGCACATGGGTGGGTTTGATTTGCTTTGGTTTGTTTTTTCTGTGTTGGTGGACAAGTGGTTCATTTCCTGGAGGCGACGTTGTGAATTTCATGTTATTATTTTTTTTTTAACAGCATAAAGTAGATCTATATATATATATATATATATATATATATATATATATATATATATATATATATATATATATATATATATATATAGGTCTACCTGAAAACACCAACAACAAAATAACCGACATGAATAAAACAAAAAAAAAAGTTCAAAAACACAAAACTTCACATGCCCGACAAACCAAAATCCTGACAAGCAACAAAACAAATACCTTGCCCAAAAAACACACACACAACACAAGCACACTAAACCTTACATACACAACTATCTATGCACTAACCTTAACCCAAGCCCTAACCCTAAGGTCCGTTACTATTGAACACTTACCTTACCCGCATCCTAACCCTCAACTCCATCACTATCGCACACTTACCTTACCCGCACCCTAACCCTAACGTCCATCCCTGTCGCACACTTACCTTAACATGTCGGTGTTCTCAGCATCAGGATTCTCAACTGTCGGTCTTCTCCACTGTCGATCTTCCGGTGTTAGTGTTCTCATTGTTGGCATTTTCAGGTAGAACTATATATATATATATATATATATATATATATATATATATATATATATATATAGATATAGATAGATATAGATAGATATATAAAATAATAAAGAAGAAAGTTACGAGAAATCTTCTAAACTACACTACAGAACATTTAGAGTCCCAGTGCTTCTTGGGGTGCAATGGCCAACATGATCCCCAACTATAGAGGGGACTTCAACTAAAGATTACTTTGTGTTTAGTATGGCCTAATAAATCCCAAGCTTGCCTTTCAATCCTTTTCTCAGTGCTGTAATACAAATGCTATTAAGTGACATCAAGAGTAATGCAAAAATTATCAGCACATGTGAAGCATGAGTGGGCACATGAATAGGAATGGCGCCCTGAGTTACCATTCTTGTTGTGATCAGAATCACTTAAAACTGAGCAGCAGCTAACAAAATCAGGTATGATTTCATAAAACTACTGCCAAATGGATACAGTGCAATCTGCATTTTTTTTGTGCTGTGGGACTTTATATCTAATCCTGATGGTCAACGTGGGGATGCATATGGTCATAATTGAATGAAATTATCATGCAAACATGAGGAGAGACTGCAACAGTTTCAAGAGGTAATTCAACTTCAATAAAGGGAGTTGGAGGAACAAAGGCAGGTATCAGCTGTCACTTGCAGGCTGGACAGGACATCCAGGTATGGTTGAAAAAAACAGATGCCAAACTGGACAATAATGGAAACAAGGGCAGCAGGAACAATGTTAGAATAATATGTTTGCCTGAGAGAGTGGAAGGGGCACAACCTATTGCGTTTATTAGGAAGGAAATGCAGATCTTATTATCTACAGCAACTCCTATAGTGATACTAGGAGCATACAGAATAAACAGAAAAACAGGGAATAATAACTTTCCCAGGCACTTCATTGTAAAACTGCTTGATTATAATGACAGACAGGCCGTTTTAAAGAAAGCTAGGGAGTTAGAAACTAACACAAAGACTGCTGGCCATGTAGAACTGATTGCTTCAGATTATAGTAATTCTTAGTTTTAGAGGAGGATGGTCTTTGTTCCCTTGATCAGGAAAAGCTAGAGTTGGCTGTACTGTCCAATTAAAATACTCTGCCAAGCTAGATATCACTCAGGGAGGAAACAATTATGCTTTCTATAACACTACTGAAGCTGAAAGTTTTTTTTTTTAAATGAGAAATACATGGGTGCAGCAGTCCTTTGCAACAGATTCATGAGTTTCATAGGTAAATACTAGGTTATCAGTCTGTAGACCATTACAAGCTTAGCCAATAACCAGAGGACAGAATCAAACCCTGTACCTTGCACCTGTGAAGTTAAGAACTTACCCAGTTAATGAGTAGAGCAGCAGGGCACAGAAAAGGAGAGAAAGTCCAGTTATAGCATCATTGGTTAAGTATCCAGAAGGGAAAAAAGAGAAGGGCGTAGGGACAGTACAAAAGAGAGAAACACAAGGAAGAGGAGGGCAGCAAACACAATTATCTTTTGGTGATGGTTTTGACACAGCTAACAGATCTGTACCATTAGCACAGTCAACTCCCTCAGAAGGTGAAGAAATTGATTTTACAGAACCAGCTATTACCTTCCAAAGTATGTTACAGATTGAGGAAGAAATAGGGATAGGGACCTGAAAGACAGCTTGAACAGTTCCCCTGTCCTGACCCAGAGAAGTGACCAGCGGAACACTAACAGACTTTGTACTAGTTAAAAGTGGGGTAAGGAGATATATGTACTAACCCCCCTCTCACCCCCTAAATGGCCTATCTCAATACCGGAAGATTGCCAAATTCTGGTAATAACTGCCAGACAGGTAAAAAACACACTCTCCAAAGCTAAGAATACAGCATTCATGGGACCAGATGACATCCCAGGCTGTGTACTACATTAACTACAATATGAACTGGCACCTCACCTAAGTGTCATGTTTAATCATAGCCTCACCTCAGGTTTCATGCCCACTGAGTGGCGCAGAGCTACAGTTACCCCACTCCACAAAGGGGGATCCAACTTGGATCCCGGAAACTACCGTCCCATCAGTCTGACAAGCCTTATCTGCAAGGCGATGGAGCATATTATCATGAAACGTATAAACAAAGACACTGGCAACCTTCAAACACTGGACCCCACCCAGTTTGGGTATGTGAAGGGCCAATCTTGTCTCCTGAACCTGATTGACTTCTTCGAATCAGTCTCCAGAGCCATGGACAAGGGTAAGGTGGTCCACACAGCCTATCTAGACCTTGCCAAGGCCTTTGACACCATCCCCCACTCTAGAATCATAGATAAACGTACTAAGCTGGGCATTAATCCCTACGTCACCCAATGGGTTGCTAACTGGCTTACTGATAGAACCCACACTGTAAAAGTAGCTGACTCCAAATCCAGCTCCAGACAAGTGACAAGTGGAGTACCTCAGGGTTCAGTCCTGGGACTGCTCTTGTTTGGCATCTACTTCTCTGAAGTACAGGCCAACACTAAGGGACTCTGGCTAACAAAGTTCGCAGATGTCTGCAAACTGGGAGCCATTATTGAATCCCCAAATGATGTGGATACTCTACAAAAGGGCCTTACAGAAACAGATGCTTGGTGCCAGAGCCATGGGCTCAAGCTCAATGCCAAGAAATGTATAGTTATCCCCTTTGGGAAAAAACATGTATCTGTGAATTACCATATAGGTGGCAGTACACTAAACACCTAAAGTGTGATAAGAGACTTAGGGACACAGGTGGACAGTGTTCTCACCTTCGATAACCACATCACCACAACAGTCAGGAAATCCTTCTATGTGGCACACCTTATCACTAAGGGCTTTTCATCCAGAAAAAAGGGGGTCATTGTCCCACTGTACTTATCCCTCATTAGACCCATTATAGAATACAACCCCCCATTTGGTATGTACCTCACAAGACATCTACAACAACTGGAAAGGCCGCAGAAATACCTCACTAAAAGAATCACAGGCCTAAAGCAGATGCCCTATGCTGGCCGCCTTAAAAAACTCCAGCTATACTCTGTCACATATCGTCTACTCAGAGGTAATCTCTGCTTAACATACAAGGCCATGTCAAACCCAGACCTGTTGGACATGCTACACTTAAAGAAATCCCAATCCCTCAGAGCCACACGCTCCAGGGATCTAAACCTTGTCATCACAATAAACAAAACATGCTGGAGGGATAGGTTCCTGACCCAGAGACTCCCCAGACTCTGGAACAGATTGCCCATACATGTCAAGCAGAGTGCCTCTTTGGCCCTCTTCAAAAGGAACCTTGACGATTGGATGGGAGAAAGGAAATTCACCCCAGGGATCACGTCAGTTGCCCTGCTAGACAGGGTCCAGGGAAGTAAATAGTGTGGGAAGAAATAGCCAGGGAATTGTTATGGCTAGGCTTGTATAGGCCCTAGGGCTGATAGCCTAGTTCCAACCTATGAACTTATGAACTTCTGTTGATGGCATATTGGACTTACTTGCATGACCAACTGTATTGAACCATTATTAAAATATTCTTCATAAGTCTTTTCGTGGAGTAAGTTGGTTAAACTGGATGATTTTGGATTGTCAAAGAAGCTATATAATAGATGGTTTATTTTGCTGGATTATGTTTATATCTTGTTCATAGTGTTGAAACATAAACACCAATGATGCATATATCGGATGAACAAGAAAAGGTATGTGTATGAATGTTATTTATTGTGGAAATGGCATATGAATTATTGACTTTTTTTTTTCATTGCAGCACCTAGCTAGTTTGAGGGATGTAAAATCCATAAAAAAGACAAATGGGAAAGGGACATTAGCTAGTTAGAAATTATGGTAGCTATGGCAATGCAGGAACCTGGTTGGAACTAAGAATGTGGGGATTATCCAAGTAGGAGGTGTTTTTTTCCTGCACTTATATTCTCAACTAAAAGATTGAATTTATAGTATATTTGTGGAAATTTTGTTTTAGCTACTCTCTTCCTTTTAACATATGGGAAAGCAAGTTTGTAAGTCTGGTGGGGGATAGATAAGTAGGACAGAAATGACAACCAGCTAATAGAACGTGTTTCATGGGATGTAAAAACGTCTAGCAACAAGTTTGAAATGCAAAGCCATGTTAGTTGAATTAAGCAGATAAAAAACAGAAACTTATTTTGATTCAGGAAACTAAACTATGGTCAAGGCATCTCCCAGTTTTCCTAAAAAGATGGACAGGGTGGGCAGTTCACAGTAGTTCCAGGGCTACTAAATGGGGACTGACCACTCTAATGCTTGAATATCTGGGTTGGGTAAAGCAGGATTCTCAGAAAGATGATGAAGGCTCAGAACAGTTGAGCTTAGTCTGCTTATACGGAATTATTACAGTCCGAATGAAGATATCCTGACATTTAAAATTTGGAAAAGATTCGATTGATGAGACAGGGCACTACACCTATATTAATTGATGGTGATTTTAATGTAGTGAATGACCTCAGGAAAGATGGTAAGAGAAGATTACCAAAGTCTAATCAAGCATTAAAGGCAGGGATAAAAGAGTTAAACCTTGTAAATATGTGGTAGGTATTACGTCCACAGGAAAAGGAGTTCACTTATATGGCAAATGTAGTAGGTAGTGCCAGTAGGATTGATTTCTGGCTTTTATCGATTGATCTTGTGTCAAGTGCGGTATACGTCATACATAAAATTGATGCACTTGCTGAGGCACTGCAGATCACTCTGTAGTCTAACTTACGTTGGACACATATAATATGCCTAAAGGGGAGAAAGAATGGCACTTGGACCCCCTACTCTTCAGAAGGGAAGACAAAGTGGAGAATTTTCAAGAGAAAACATGAGAATTTTGGGAGGAATATCAGGTTATCTGTGCCTCCTTAACTAGTTATTGGGATTTTTTTTTAAGTTAAAGATCAAAGATTGGGACAGCAAATAGAGAAGAGATGGAGGTAGACAAATAATGAAGCAAATTGAGACAGCTGAAGCAGATAAAAAAAGGTATAGAAGTGGAGGATGTCAGAATAAAATTCTATTAGACCAAATCAAAGAATTTAAAAATAATATTAAAAAGGCATTATTTTAAAATGTATTTTTAAACATACACAGCAAGTGGGATTGATACTGATACTTTTTCCTGGGTACAGGGGATTCGCTCCCCAAAATTTTCATGTGCTAGGCTAAAAGAAAGAAAAAAGACAAAGCAAATTCAAGCAGATCCAACTAATAAGCCAGAGGAGATTAACCAAATTTTATTTAGCACATTACAAGAGAGTAATTGCATTTCTACACAAGAGTTTGAGGTTTTTTTCTGTCTAAGCAAAGATTAACTACATAAATGCAGGAAAAGGCAGAGCAGCTAGAAAGAGATAATAAAGTTAGAAATACTAAGGACAATAAAAGAACTAAAAAAGGGTTAAGACACCTGGTCCCAGTGGGATCACTGAGGTGGAACAGCTAAATACCAAGCTTACTCTCGAGGATTGCAGAGGAGTAAGACAGTGGATTGTACCTTTCCAGCCATTAGTGCATTTACATTATTTAAAACGGTGTATAGATGGCAGTTAACACTAGTTCAATTGAAAGAAAAGGAGATGGACTCATGATAATTGCTGGAATTTTGGGAAAACTAAAGCATGGTACTTAGGTATGATATGGCTCTGCCAAGACTTGCAACAAACCATGGGGGAAGTAATTGAGGCAATTATAGTTGCCCCACATGTAACCTTACCCAAAACAGCACATGTACTTTTCTGGTTATTTGCATTTAAAGGGTAGTTAGAGAGGATAGAAAAGACATTACAGACACGGGCTAGACACATAGCTGTTTTCTTATGAATTATATTTGGAAATTCTGACTTCAAGGGTGGAATAAAGACTTGATGATACTTTAAAATAAAATTTCTGTATTTTTTAAGGGGTAGATCAAAAGCTTTTTGAAGAATTTAATTGTATTTTTATAGTAATTTTACATATACAGAGCTAACTAGTCTACTTGTTTGCATGACAACATGTTAGGGTACACTGAGATTAAGGATAATGTTATTAATCTTCTTTTATGGGGCATTTAAAGTTGTGTGTTTATGTATAATGTTCCTATGTGGTGTAAATTGTATAAATGTCTTACAGAATACACCCCCGCAATCATTGCTGATATGAACTTGTTTTGTCTATATATCATTGATATGTAGGAAAATATTCTTTGGAAGATTGGTTCAATATTGTTTAATAAAGATTCATAATTTAAAAAAATATAAAGATACTTAGCAATTTTAAACATTTGTTACAAGCCTTTGGGAGTTATTCGTAATGATTATGCACTATGGTATAGGGCTGGAAACCATTTTTGATTCATAAAGAAATGTGCACACTGGAATAAGACATTGTCCGTAGGCTTATCCCACTGTGGTACGCCATGCACAGATTACTTAGGCAAACACCACCTCCTCAGTTACACACAATTTAGCAGCGTGCTATATGTGCACTGGTTGGTGCCAGTGGGGTAACCTGTGGGACTGCAGCCATGTAAAATATGATTGTGTTATACCTGGCAACCCATATTTTTTTTATTTTACTTTATTACAATAATTAAGGATCTAAGACTGACTGTTTAGAACAAGTTATAGACAAAGTGATATGAAAAGTTGTGAAGAAGGAAAAGTACTACAATACCTAACTAGCTTATGCAATGGTAATATCCTGAATGATTTAAAACACTCCACAACTTGCAATAATTTTGAACAACCAATGGATCTGCACTCTTTTAAAAGATAGAAATACTTTTGGAAGATGTAGGATGGTAAATCTCTAGCCATAACTGCTGTATCCCATTTTTCACATGGTGGTTGGGGAGCCACATGAAAAGTGACAATCATCGAGAGCCCATGTTCAAACCGCCAGGTGGCTAGCCCTGTTATCTCCCCTTTTGGGTATAAAAAAAAACTGGAAAGGCCAACTAAAAAAAGTATCCAATATCATAATGCAATGGAAATTCAGGAAGAGAAGACTTGGTATGCCTAAACATTATTCGTGATCATCATCAGTAACAGATACATTAAAGTTCCTTCTTACCAGAATGAAAACCAGTGTCGTCTAGCTCTGTAATATGAAATGTATACTAAATTATTACTCACTGGACACATCAATGACTAGTCTGATGGGCTGACCTGCACAAACATGGCCTTGACTTATCTTCTCATGGTCATCTTTAAAGACAAATCACAATTTTAAATCTATCTACAAACCTCCTCTAATCCCCACAAAATGCTAAGTTACGTGGACCAAAATGTCTCTCTTCCACTTTGACTTCTTTATATCAAGATGGCTTTTGAAAGGATGCAATCAGAAACTGCCTTCTGAAAGGATGGAATCAGAAATGGCTATCAATTACATACCTATTTCATTGGAAGGTAGGTAATATTGCGAAGCTGAAAGCCATTTCTTTCCTGCAGAAGTTATGGGGATAGAGGCATTTTAGCAAGTAACTCAACAAGCCATGAGAACATTAGTGAATTCTTCTGTACCTAAGATGGGAGAACTTTTAAATGGAACTGCTTTCCTAGTTTTTTCTAACCTCTCAGACACTGACCTCTGCAGCTTGATGGGGGGAGTAGAAATAAAGCAGTGGGTTACTTGAGGCACGTTTTTATGAGACTGCCCTGCCATGGATGGATTTTTTTTAGGTACCCAGATGATCACAAGTGATTACCTTCACATAATTTTCATACTTCTAGAGGTGCTCCATTAGATGCAAACAACTCAAAGAAAAAATAATTACCTTTTGATAATTTAACATAAACCAATATTACCAATTGCTGAAAAACCATGAACCCCCCCCAATTCAACCACATGGATTCAATTCTGGTTGGAGATCAGCCATGCAGTCACTTGGTTTGAGGTGTGGACATTAGGATTAACAATGGAAGTCCCATCTGAATAACTGAAAAACACAGCATGTTGCCTTCCTACAGTAACTACTGCATGATGGTTCTCCTTGATATAAGTAAAGCACATGATATCTTGATTTATATCAATGAACAAGGAATTACAAAAACATAATTCATCTAATGATACAGTCCTTTTTTCTTTGAGGTGGTATGAGTCCAGAATAGAAATTAATAAGTAAGTGAGCTCAACCCCCAAACATGTATTTGAGGGTAAAATATGGCTAGCTCCCTGCAAAAGTCTTTACTTGGTTACATTTAAGTGAATTCCATTTTCAGAATTCAATATTTAATAATTTATGTCACAATATTCTTTTATTTCAATAATCAGTATTAGAACCATGACATAACATTGGTCTATATTATTCACCACCACATTTACACTTTCTGGTATACACATTATAAGTCAAAATCTTCAGTCTACAGAGTAGCTAAACTGCAAGGGAATTCATTCATTTTGTTATTACCAGGTTAATTCAGCTCTGGTTCATTTATTCTTGATCAAGGTTCCAGCCCATCATAAGATGCAATCACTTATATAGCAACTGTTTGATATTCCAAGACTAGTTAGTGTGAGTTCTAGAACAGTGAGACTAATGAGTGAAAATGTGGACTTACATATACTAACTCTGAGATTGCCATTTCCAGGATTAGTCTCTTTTCTCTGAGGTACGGTGATCTTTGAACTGTTATGTATACACAATTTCTACTCCCCCCAGTACTCTCATGGCTACAAACTGAACAATTCTGCACATATCTTGTTACTGGGTGGGGCCTACATCCACTCAGGGAGTCAGCTTTATGGTACAATTCCATGATCTTGAGGAGTGAGGACCCAAATGAAAGCCATGGATTGGGTTCTGTACTATCATGAGGTGGCAGTGGCGGTCAGAATCTTCACCTAAGAGGAGTAAAGCTTCTTGTTTCCACCAAAGATTGAACAGGTAATGGGTCTCGTAAACTCTCCCCTTCAAGGATATCCTCAAGACAGGAAAAAGTACAGTTGTGTACACTTACCATAAATGCAGATGTTTGAGTGTATTCACCGTTACAGTCATCACACTTGGGTTATCTGCCTGCAGGTAGCCCTCAGTAGGCCCGAATACCAGAGTCTTGGGATTTCTGCATCAGATGCTGTCACCTCTTCCATGACGTCAGGTCGTCAGGGGTATAAAACATGCAGCCGATGCCATTACATCAGTTATTCTTGCCCCAGATGTCAGGAGCCCCCAAAATAGGAAGCTATTACATGTTGTGGAACACCTCCAGTTAAAAGTAAATACCTCTGCCATAAAAGATGTCCATAAAGAGGATAGGTAGTAAGGATAGAGAAAGCCAGGGGGCTGGAGGGAGGGAAACCAGAACTGCAACAGTGAATACACTTGAACATCTACATTTATGGTAAGTGTACACAACTGTACTATGTTGTTCGTGTTTCACTGTTGCAGTCAACACACTTGGGTTGATTCCCAAAGCTGAGGAAGGGTGGAGGCAGTCAAGAAGTGTTAGGGTTGGCTAGCAGGCCTTCTAAGACTGCTGTAGCAAATCCAGCTCTGGATTTAGAAAAAACAAGTGGTAATGCTTGGTGAAGGTGTGCACATAACTCCAGGTTGCAGCTTCCAGGATGTCCCTGGTAGGGAACTTCCCTGAGAAATGCTGTAGAGGTTGAAGTAGCTCTAGTGGAATGAGTTCTGATCCCCAGAGGGGAAGGTTTTCCATGGTGCTTGTAGCAGAAATGGATGCAGTGTGCAATCCATTTGAAAATGGTTTGCTTTGAAATGGCCTTGCCTTCTGCCCCTGTAGCAAAGCTGACTAGCAGCTGGTCAGATTTTCTGAAAGGCTTAGTCCTGTCAAGGTAGAACCTGAGCTGTCTGTGCATGTCCAAGGAGTGCAGGATCCTTTCCCCTTTATTCTGAGGAATAGGGAAAAAGGTTGGCAAATGGATAGATTGGTTTGAAGCCACACTGGATACCACCTTGGGCATAAAGGAAGGGTTAATTCTGAGGGAAACCCTGTCAGCATGGAAAATAATGAAGGTCTCCACCGCCATTGGTGCCTGTAACTCAGACATTCTTCTTGCTGAAGTAATAGCTAGAAGTAAGGCTGTTTTCCAAGAGAGGAATTTTAACTCTGCTGAAGCAGCAGGTTCAAAAGTTAAGGTCCCAGGCCAGGTGGGAGCTCTCCTAGGGGGCCTTAAATTGTTAGGTCCTCACAGGAACTGTTTGATGAGAGGGTGAGAAAAGAGAAGAGGCTCATTATTATAATGAGCTGAAATGGCAGAGGCATGAATCTTAATGGATGAGAAGGATAGGCCTCTCTGGAGCATTTCTGCTAGGTAATCAAGGATTTGAGGTAATTTGGGAAGAGCTGTGTCCTTTACTTGAGACTGACTCCAAGAACAATATCTTTTTTCAGCATAGGATTTCCTAGTAATAGGCCTTCTGGCCTCAAAGATGACATCCAGCACCTGTTTGCTGAGGGATGCTGGTGGTATATTAAGGGGATAAGCCAGGCTGCAAGGTTTAGGGTTTGCAGCTGTGGATACAAAATCTGTCCCTCCTGCTGAGACAGCAGGGAAGGTGTCTGATGTAGATGCCAGGGTGGCACTGCTTTCAGACTGTGTAGGAGTGGGTACCAGTGCTGGCGTGGCCAGTCTGGTGCAATAAGGATTGCCCTTGGCCTGTCCTGTTTGATCTTGAGTAGTACTTTTGAGAGGAGGGGCAGAGGAGGAAAGGCATAAATTGAGAGGTTTTCCCATGTAAAGGATAGGGTGTCCACCTTCCAGGCTCTGCTGTGAGGGTTCCTGGTACAAAATTTGCTCAATTGGTGGTTTTGGGGGGAGGCAAAAAGGTCCACCTTCGGTATTCCCCACCTCTGGGTTAGAAGTTTGAAAGAGTTGGGTTTCAGTTTCCACTCATGATGGTCCAGTAAATTTCTGCTTAAGTCATCTGCCAGTGAATTTTGCTAGCCTGGCAGGAATTGAGCTTGTAGGTGCACTTGGATGCTCAAGGCTGTGTCCCACAGAGCCATGGCTAACCTGAAGAGTGGGTAAGAATGAGTTCCGCCCTGCTTGTTTATGTACCACATAACTGTGGTGTTGTCTGTCTTTATCAGGAGCTGGCCTGGAAGGATAAGGTATTTGAAGACTATCAGAGCATTTTGTACAGCTAGCATCTCTTTTTGATTGATATGCAGAGAAATTTGTTCTGGGCTCCATTTGCCTTGAATGAATTTGCCTGCCATGTAAGCCCCCCATGCATAGTCTGATGTGTCTGTTGTCAGGGTTTGGGTGGCGAGGGGTTGAGTGAAAGGAAGTCCCTTGTTGTGGTTGCATGCTTCTGCCCACCAAAGGAACTCTGCCCTTAGACAAGGTATGATAAAAATCACTGTTTCCAGGTCCTGAGAAGGTTGACACCAGAGACTTTTTTTTTTTAATTCTCTTTATTAAACATTTTTAACAATACACATTGTATAAACCACAAGTAAATAAAAAAAAAAAGAAACCTACATCAAGAAGATCATATACATAAATACTGATTATAAACTGAAAACAACTATATAGGTTCATAGGTCCATAGGTTCATACTAGGCTATCTGCCCTAGGGCATTTATAAGCCTAGCCAGAATGTGTTTGGCTTTCACCACCCATTTTAAATTTATTTTGCTATGCCCTTTTTCGAGGTTAGTATACTGTGCCTCTGTCTAACAGTGACACAGAAGTGATACCCGGGGTTAAAACACAACATCCCATAGGTTCATAGGTTAGTACTAAGCTAACTGCCCTTGCGAGCCATTTTAAGCCTAGCCAATTATCCCTTGTGAGACTTGAACCCTGCATCTTGTGTTTGTAAGGCAAACACCTTAACCATAAGGCCACCCTCCCAACGTACATTACAATATACAAACTCATCTACATCTTACCGAACAAAGTTCATACCTTTTGTTAATTTCATGTCAGAATAACATCCAATAAAAATTTCCAAGAATCCTTCTGTAGGGGTTGCTGCTTCATGGAGTACCACAGATATTTGTGCGCAAGGGCTTGCTTTCTAGCTACTTGTTTAAAACCTTCCCATGACAGTGTATATATGTTTTTCCAATTCAATGTAATGTAATATTTTATTAACATAAATATTGTTATTAGAAGATGTATTTGTTCCTTTCTAAAACCTGTTGGGGGAATATGTAAAAGAGCAAATTTCCATGATAAAGTTGTTTTTTCATATCCCATTTTTTCTAATTTGACCCTTAAGACACACCAGAGCTTGTATGAGCATTTACAGCTCCAAAATATGTGTATATCTGCTTCTTGCAAAGGGCAAAATTAGCAGTATATTGGCGTATCATGATACAACTTATTCAGAATCTGAGGTGTAAAGTAAGCATTATTTAGAATCATAAGTTGTGTATATCTAAACTTTTGAAGGGGAATAAATTTGGAGAATTTCTGAATAGCCTGGGCAATTTTGTTGGATATAATGATAGAGTCCTGTTTTGTCCAGTAGCTAGAATGTACAGCTTCTCTGTTGCATTTAATAGAAGCAATAATTTTATATACATTCAAGATAATTTTTTTTTTTACGTTTGAACAAATCCCATAACGTTTTACAAGTAGCTATATCTGAGTCTGAAATATTAATACCACCCCAATATTTGCAACATACCTCTTTTAATTGTCTTAAAATAGTTGTATACTTGGGCGATAGATTTAATATGTTCCTCATGTTACTTACTGAGTCATATTTAAATGGAAGAAAATCCAGGACCACTTTGTCCCTCAGCATTGGGTAGGGATTCAAATTGATCAACCTATCATTTAATTTAATGTTGGGGTTAAGATGTATCAGTTGGAGTGTCATATATGCAGAAAGTAAGTTCAAGGAGTCAAAGAGTTTTTGTATAATTGTAATTTGTTCCTTTATATCGTTTTGCAATCTATACGCCTTCCTAGAATTTTTATCTAAAAATGGGAGTGCCTTGGGATTAAAGTGTAATGCTTTAATATAGTTATAATATAATTTCACCCAGATCAGGTACAATTTAGTTGAATCATTATCATATTCTGCAATATTGATTATTCTACTACATTTGTTAATTTCATAATATAGTCTGAGATCTGGGAGTCCCATTCCACCTTTATCCTTGGGATAAATAAGTTTTTGATAGCTTATCCGGATGGGTTTTGGGTACTATAAAAATTTCGATAGTGTTGTTTGGGTATTCTTGAAGAATTTCTTATGTATCAATGTATTAGATGCGCTAAATATATAAAGTAGTTTCGGGAGTACATTAATTTTAATAATGGCCACTTTGGATAAAAAGGGGAGCTTAAGTTGTGCCCATCTATCCAAATCTTTTTGTATAGTTAACCAAACCTTACCCACATTTTCTTGATGATATTTATATGCGTCCTTATAAAATGAAATTCCAAGACAGTGTAGGTGGTCTCTGACACCAGAGACTTTTTAAGTACCATTGAAGTTTCCTCATAAGCAGTCTTGCATATGGAATTAGCAGAATGCATGAGGCCATGAACCCTAGGGCTTGCTGTATTTTCCTTGCAGATAGCTGGGTTTTGTTGGCCATTAGTTTGAAATAGTTTGTCAAATGGACCTACTTTTCTGGAGTGAGGAATGCCATCTGGGAAGTTGTGTTCAAGCTTGCTCCCAGGAATACAATTTGTTGGCTGGACACCAGTTGTGATTTCTTTTCATTGATGGTGTATCCCAGTGAACTTAGAAGTCTTTTTACAAATGCCAGGTGCTGAAGTTGTAATTCCTGGCTGTCCACCTGAATCAGGCAATCATCCAAGTATGGGTAGATTTGAATATTTCTCTGCCTGCAGTACGCAATGGCTGGAGCCAGGCATTTTGTGAATACTCTGGGTGCAGTAGATAAACCAAAGGGAAGTGCAGAGAACTGACAGTGCATAGAGCCTGCCCTGAAATGTAGATATTTCCTGCAAGACTGCCTTATGGGGATATGCAGATAAGCTTCTTTTAAGTCTAGGGTGACTAACCAGGCATCCTTGGCTAACATAGGAAGAAGTTGTTGCAGTGTAATCATTTTGAATTTTGGGACCACCAGAAAGGTGTTGAGAATTGATGGATCCAGGATAGGGCACCAAGAGCTCTCTTTTCTGGGCACCAGGAACAGTCTGGAGTAGAAACCCTGTCCCCTTAGTTCTACTGGAACAGGTTGAATAGCCCTGATATGGAGAAGGGAAAGTACTTGCTTTTGAGCCTCTGCCCACTGGTTTGGAGGAAGGTCTAGCAACCCGCTTGGTGTTGGCAGTGAGTGGAAGTAGAATCTGTATCCCTGGGATACAATGTTTAGAACCCATTGTTCATGAGTAATGGACATCCAGTTTTTTGCAATGAAGGGTGAGTTTTCCTCCTAGGGGCACAAGTACTTGGGCATGGCTGGGAAGAATAATTGGAAAGTCATTGTGAACATTTTCCATAAGGGGATGGCTTACCACTCCCTGGTTTTGAGGTGGAAACACTCCATTGTTTAGATCTCTGCATACCCTGAAACTGTAGTCTTGGTGGTCTGTTTCCCCTGGGTTTGGATTGAGAAGGCCTGAGAGGGACTGGAAAGAACCAGTTTTTTGAAGGTCAATGTCCACTCAATCTAGGTGGCTGCACCTGTAAGAAATCTTTGACAGTTTGCATAGATTTAGCTTTTTCTTCCATCTTTTTAAGAACTTCTGCTTTTGTGCCAAAAAAACGCTCCTGATTTAATGGAGCATCTAGTAATTTTGCTTTGACATGGTCAGGCACGACTTGTTCCTTTAGCCAAGCATGCCTTCTCAGTACAGACCCAGTGACAGCAGCCCTGCAAGGTGCTTCTAAGGCATCAAACCCACACTGCAAAGTATGTTTACTAACTTGGTTTGCAGAATGCATTAACTCTTTTAAATCTTTATTTTCTGCATAATCTGGAAGTAACACCATTCTTTGTTTAATTAGTTCCATAATATATTGCTGGTACTTCAACATGTGAAACTGGCAATTCAAAGCCCTGATGGCAAGACTTGCAGAGGTATATACCTTTTTACCCCATTTGTCTAAAGCTCTAGAATCCCTGTCTGAAGGGATAAGGTTTTTGGCTGTAGCAGCCTTAATGCCTTTAGGTCCCTGGGAAATGGTCTCTGGATCCACAGTAGGATTCTTAAAGACAAATTTGTGAGAGTCAGGTACTCTGTAGTACCTGTCAGGTTTTCTAGGAGCTGGTGGTAAGGTGTCAGGAGTAAGACTGGACTCCAAGAAGACATTATCTACAATATCCAGGACAGGGGGTATAGCTAGAGGCCTGTGCTGAGGCAAATCTAAAAATTCCCTTTTTGGACTGAGGATAGTCCTGGCATTCCCAGCGGAAATACTCTCCTAAGGTATGCAAGGTTTCACCAAAATAAAATTCCTCTGGAGGGGAGGGAGAGGGAATGGATTTGTCTGCATCTGAATCCTCATAGGTAGATAAGGGTATGTCCTGGTAATCAGAAGGGCCAGAGTCATCAGACTCCTGGTCTGTAGAATCAGAAGGAAATTCAATTCTTTGTCTTTTGGCAGGGGAAGGCTGGCTTCCCCTAATTACAGTAATAAGGTCTTCAGCCATTCTAAGCATTTGTTTTTGTGGCATGGAAGCTTGAGCATGCACTTTAGATGTTGGTTTTCTAGGCGTAGTGCGAACTCTGGGCCTGAGAAACTCGGTAGTTTTAGTTGGAAATGAAGTTGTTAGTTTAATATGAATATCGGTAGGTCAGAATACACCCTCAGAAGCTGGTGCCTGCACAGCAGCTCCAGACCCATCCAAGGTAGAGACATCCACAGGTTCGATAGTTGAAGAAGCATCTTGTGGCATACCAGACTCTGAATGGGTCTCAGCAGAGACCTGTGAAATTGTAGAAGCAGGCATCAGGGGCTGCAAAGGCACCTCACTATGTACTAGCGGACTGGCAACTAGCTTAACGGAAGAGTCATCGGCAGTTTTTGACCTATGCGGTCTGTCTCTTTGTCTTTGCGCTTTTT
This sequence comes from Protopterus annectens, assembly GCF_019279795.1. Classification (NCBI taxonomy): domain Eukaryota; kingdom Metazoa; phylum Chordata; order Ceratodontiformes; family Protopteridae; genus Protopterus; species Protopterus annectens. The sequence continues at coordinate 1,179,202,422 of NC_056733.1, read as the reverse complement.
CAGAAGATCGGTAGTCGGATGGCTTACCGAAGCCTTTTCAGAATATGGAGAATGAGAGTGCAGCCCGACTACGAATGGTTCAGGCATTAAACAAGGCACAAAACCAGCAGTGAGGGACGTCGTGGTCTGGGCCTAAGCAGGATGCAGTAAGAATGAAAATCTCTGAGGTATTTGCTTTCCACAGGCAAGACAATTTTTGTGACATCGGTTAGAGCAAGAAAAAAGAACCCCCAATGGGGTACTTAGCTTTAGAAGACTTCAGGTCTGAAACTCAAAAAAAACGAAAATTTCAGGTAGTGGCCAACTGGCACTTGTGAACTGCTTCTGCTTCAGGCTCCTTCTTGGCAAGAAAGACTGACATAATGGCATCAGCTGCATATTTTACACCTCTGACAACCTGACGTCATGGAAGAGGTGACAGCATCAGACGCAGAAATCCCAAGACTTTGGTATTCGGGCCAACTGAGGGCTACCTGCAGGCAGATAATGCAAGTGTGATGACTGCAACAGTGAAACACGAAGAACATCTACCCATCAGCCAATTCATTTTACCCTCTCCCCCATCCAGTTCTACCAGCAGCATTTTCCCAAACTCAGGTTACCTGCAGACAAACACTCTTTTGCTCTACCATCAAATCAGCTAACCTGCCTTAATTTTATATCCTAAAGATATAAATCCATTCTAGTACACTATGTGAATTATATTATTTTGCCCGGCTTCTTCTTATATGCTTTGTTTTGTATGATATAATTTCATAAGTATACAAGACTATTTAATGGTTTACTTAAGAAAAATTGGTGATCAAATTTTTGACTTTCATGCACATACAGAAGGCTGAGCACCACAAGATGGCCTGTGAATTAAACACAGAGGTCCCATAACTTCAGGAAAAGGGAATGTCCTTTTGTTCAATGGATTGTGACCTCAAGAGTTACAATAAATAAGTTGTGGGAAATGGAGGTACTTGTCCCTGCAAAAGACTTTCTCTAGGATTCAGAAATGGCTGCTGTAAGTGGTAAGGCCTAACATGGCTGTTTTTTTCTTTTTCCACTGGCAGTAGCCCTTTCTGATTTATAGACAGCCCTATCACAGTGACTTTAAGTGGTGTGTAGAATCACTACAGTGGGCTTTAGATGTGGCCTATGATAATGTGCTCTCCCCATGAAATACTGTTATAAATTAACACTGCTGTCCACATTAACAGGGCCAAGAGGCCACATTTGCCCATTACTTTTAATGGGAGAGACCACATTAGAGACAAGCATTATAGAGCTTAATGGAGAGGTAATGGGGTGTGTGTGTGTGTGTGTGTGTGTGTGTGTGTGTGTGTGTGTGTGTGTGTGTGTGTGTGTGTGTGTATTTTGGGAAGTAAATGAGGGGGTGCCTGTACCAGTTTGATGCATGGGCTATCAGTGGAGAATGTCACACCAAGGTGCCGATTAGTGCTAGCATTTCTTACCATTCAATTCAGAGACATGCAAATTATATGATAATAAGGTCTTTCCTCATTGTGGTTAATACGTCTGAATCTCTGCTTTTCATGATCTTGTTAAGTTACCACAACATTTAAAACTTGTGGATGGATTCTTTGGGAATACAGGCTTTTTTTTTTTTTTTTTTTTGCTATTTTGTTAAATTAGTGGTTTTCTGCCTTAGGTTTTGAACCCATCTTTTAGAATGTCACCACTTTAATCAGACTTTATAGTAGAGATCCTATTTTAATGTACCACATAACATGCAGTATAAAAGCTCAATTTCCAACACACTTACCATGTAGTACATGTTCCAGGGACAGACTTAGCATCACAGCACAGGGGGATCATCAAAATCAGTTTTATCTGGTGTAATTCAGTGCTGCTTTTGGCATTAGTCTACATGTTTGCACTTTAGGGGATTCAGCAAATAAACAAATCAAAAGAAAGCCAAGCAATATCACAGTATGATTCTGCCTATCAGCATTTTGCTGTAGGTATCATAATAGTAAATGATGCACAGGGGATACAGACAAGATATGTTGGGTCACTGATAGGTCTTGCTGTTCATACATAGATGAAATAGAATATATCAGGTTTCTTGATGTTTTCAACTCAGTTTCTATATGATCTTAACTGCCTATGCATCTCCAAGTTGTATAACATTGTTTCATACATTTCCTGTTGTAGAAAGAAATATGGTAGCTGATTTTTTTTTAAAGAGAATGAAATAACCTTAGACATAAATGGTAAGTTAATATCTTTTTCTGGCTGAAACAATGTAGAGTTATCTCCACCTTAAGGAATGAAGTGCAGAAATTCTTCAGGCTAAATAAACTACTTCTAGACAGCAATTCTAAGTACTCAGAAGAAATGGCTTCAAAGGTGGCTTTGTCTGCCTTACTTTTATAAATTTAAATCACAAACAGAAGGCAGTATATCTAATAAAAAAGCAGTACTTTGGTTCCTGCCTGTTGTGTTTTGTAGCAGAGTGTGTTTGTTGAGGAGGCCCTAAGTGCAAAGGTTCCCTTCATAAAAGGTTTGAAAGGATGGTCAATGAAGATATGAAGAACTGTAGGGATGTAGACATAAAACGTAAACAGATGCCTTTTGAAAGAAGAATAAGTAAAGCCTGCCTTGTACCAGTGACTCAGGGACTGCGCCATTTTGTGTCCATTTTCACAGCTAAGCTGTCCATAATGATAAGCTATTTCTCCGCTCAAAAAACAAGAATACCAAACAGTCACAAATAAAAATAGCAGAATTGGCAAATGCAGCTACTTTAGGATAATGTGATAGAAAAAAGACAGGAAATAGCGTAATATTCTTTTTATTGCCGCTTTCGTCCGTAGACTTCTTCAGAATGAACTCACAAACAACACTCATAGCTTAAATACATAAATAATTAACACCCTATCATAATTAAAATATATCAATTAAACTAATTTACTTAATTTTAAAGACATACACCTATATAAAAGTGATACTTCATAAAATGTGTAAACAAATCAAATCATTATTTTTGTTTACCTTCAATTTTTGATTTTTTAAAAAACATTTCATGTTTATAGCATCATTGAGGCCAGGCGAATGGTCTGCCTTTAATTTTATCTGCCACTCTGCCTCCTTTTGTAACAACAAATTTTTAAAGTCACCTTCCCTTAAATCCTTACAACACACTTCTAAGCAGAAATTCACAAACGGCAGCGCAGTATACATTCATATTTATATGAGGCTTTAATGGAGGGGGACATCAGTCTTGAACTGTATGAATTTTGTGTCATAGACCATCCACGTATCGGAGTATTTTTTGGGATTCCTAAGTGTCATAAATGCGTATTTGATCCACCTTTTAGACCGATAGTGTCTTCATCTTATTCAATTACAGAAGGTTTAGCTTTGGTTATAGATGCTTTATTGGGACCGATTATTTCGAATGAGAGATCTTATTTACGTGATTCTTGGCACTTTTTGACTAAATTAAATGTATTTCTTTCCACATTTAGTTTTAATCCGAATAAACATATAATGCTCACAGTGGATGTAGTGTCATTGTATACCTGTATACCGCTAGTTCAAGGTATTGAGGCAGTACAGGAATTTTTGACTAAGTATTATAAAGGTTTTTCTACAAATACTGTTTCATTAATTTGTAGATTTTTGGAATTAATTTTAGAAAATAATTTTTTTCTATTTGGTAAAACATATTATAGACAATGCAAAGGAGCAGCAATGGGTTCTCCAGCTGCTCCTGCGTATGCTAATGTGGTTATGGCAATGTGGGAACAACAATTTTTACCATTGTTGATAAGTAGATTTAAAATAGTTTTTGTTTGTCGTTTTATCGATGATTTATTTTTCATCATAGATCAGAATGACATCGATACCGATGCATTTCTTGGGTATATTAATTCCTTATCAACATATATAAAATTTGTTATTGGAGGAAAAGGTAATAAAGTGGATTTTTTGGATGTAAGTTTAAGGTGGGATCAAGAAGATATGAGGTTGCATAGCACTATACATAGAAAAAATACTTTTAATAATGGTTATTTACATTATAAAAGTGGACATCCCACACATACTATTTCCAATATTCCTAAAGGCCAGTTCATTAGAGCCAGCAGGATGACATCAAAAGAATGTGAAGTCATACATGAGTTTGAGTATATCAAATCTTTATTTGTATGTAGGGGTTATCCTTCAACACAATTACAGGAAATAGCTAATAATATTCTTGGTAGACGTAAGAAGGATTTTTGGCCATTATTAAATTTAAGTAAAGATAATATTAATACAGGTGGTATTAAAATTAATAATACTTTGCAGAATAATAAGATAATATGCACACTTGGTATGAATTCTGATAGTAAGGAAATCAAAAATATCATTACAAAAAATTGGCGAGTTATTAGAGGGAATGCGGAAATGTTCAACATTTTAGGTGAACAACCAGCATTTGTGCAAAGGAATGATAATAGTTTAAAACATATTTTAGGTAAATATAAGGTTGAAAGTGTAAAAATTAAATCAGTTAAGAAAGGCATGTATTGTTGCAATGATTGCAATATGTGTAGATACATAGCTGTTGGTCCATATATTTCAGTATGTTCTTCTGAGTTAGTATTTGCAGTTCCAGGTTATGTTAACTGTCGAAGTACTGGTGTTGTTTATATTGCACAATGTTTGTCATGTCCTGCATTTTATGTAGGCATGACAACCAGGGAATTAAGAACACGTATCAGAGAACATTTATATTCAATTAAAAGTAAGGACCCTAATAATGCCCTCTTTAAACATTCATTGGTATGTGAAGCTTTCAACAAATTTTTATTTTCAATTTTAGAAGTGTGTTGTAAGGATTTAAGGGAAGGTGACTTTAAAAATTTGTTGTTACAAAAGGAGGCAGAGTGGCAGATAAAATTAAAGGCAGACCATTCGCCTGGCCTTAATGATGCTATAAACATGAAATGTTTTTTAAAAAATCAAAAATTGAAGGTAAACAAAAATAATGATTTGATTTGTTTACACATTTTATGAAGTATCACTTTTATATAGGTGTATGTCTTTAAAATTAAGTAAATTAGTTTAATTGATATATTTTAATTATGATAGGGTGTTAATTATTTATGTATTTAAGCTATGAGTGTTGTTTGTGAGTTCATTCTGAAGAAGTCTACGGACGAAAGCGGCAATAAAAAGAATATTACGCTATTTCCTGTCTTTTTTCTATCACATTATCCTAAAGTAGCTGCATTTGCCAATTCTGCTATTTTTATTTCTCCGCTCAGCCAGATAAGAATCTCTATTCAAAGGCTTCTCTGGCTTAATTTGAGATTTGATTTATTTCTGCTGAAGATACTGAACTATTACAACTGAAATATAAACCTTCCAAGAATGATGGAAGGCAATCCTGATGAATGGCAAAAGGGTCTTACAGCAACAAATGACTGATGCCAAAGTCCTGGCCTCAAGTTAAATGCAAAAAAATGTATCATCCTACCATTCGGCAAAAACATGACCCCTACTGATTACCACATCGAAGGCAACCTCCCTAAGCACACAACTTGTGGTGAGAGACCTGGGTACTCAGGTTGACAATCTCACATTCGACCATCATGTAGCAGCAATGGTCAGAAAAGCTTTTTACTTGGTTCATCTCATAACTAAAGGTACTGCATCCAGAAAAAAGGAGATTATTTTTTCTCTGTACTCCATCCTCATTAGGCCAATAATTGAGTACAATGCCCCATTTGGTATGTACCTCTCCAAACACCTGTACCAGCTGGAAAGGCCACAGAAATACCTCACAAAGTGAATCCATGGCCTCCAACAACTGTCCTATGTGGACAGACTCATATCACTATCACTCTACTCAGTATTGTACAGATTGCTTAGAGGTGATCTGTCTCTCGCCTACAAGGCAGTCTCGGACGCTGCTCTTCTAGAGATGCTCCATATACGTAAGTCTAACTCCTCACGCATTACCTGCTTGAAAGGCCTGAACCTAATATGCAACATCAACAAAACCTGCTGGAGAGACAGGATTGTTTCCCAGAGGCTGACCCGTCTCTGGAACAGACTTCTCAAACACATCAGAGTAAGATGACCTTCTTCAAGAGCAACCTTGAGATTCCACCTGTGTCCCTCATTGACAAGGGTGACAGGTGCTGACTGAGGTGTCTTTTTTGGGGATAAACTCTTGGCTAGGCTTGTTAAGAGCCCCAGGGCCATTAGCCTAGTACCCTCTTATGATCCTATGATCCTATGGATGAGGGGATAAGTCCAGTTGTTAAGGTGACACTGTTCTGCTGTGTCACAAGTACAGCAGAGCAAAAATCAGCTGCAGGATTAATGTGAACTAGAAAAATCTTTGTTATCTGGAAACAATAAGAAACAAATATGTTTCTACCCTGGCTATGAGACGCATTTTCTGTAGAAGTAAGAGGGATGGAAAGTTAGAAAATACGATCTGATGAACGTAGCCTGTTACATTGCTGGCCATCTTAATGATAGCCAGCTGATCTAAAGACACGTGTCATAGATGCGTCATTCATTTCCTGATTGAGGACAGAGTTACCAAGCGTGTACAAGGATGTATGTATCCGGCCATGCTGAGAAGGTTACCCTCACTCCCTTAAAGGGGTGATACTATTTGAAGCAGAAAGACGCCTCAACTCCTGACAGATTAAAAATTTGGAGGAGACATTTTTCAGAATTTTTTACATAAGTATCAAGTGAGTAATCAAAAAGTAAAAATTACCTGCAGTAGAGAGTACAGTGTTTGTGAGGTAAAAAACTGCTGTTATTCAGTAATGCACAGCTGCTTGCTTGAGATACTGAGGCCTGTATGAAGGTTACATCTGCTGCCACAACAAGGGAGCTGGCTGTGGCCCTTGTAGCCGTGAACACTTTGCACAGCTCTATCCCGTGACATATGAGTAAGCACACACTAGTGAATGATGGTTGCCTGTACTGTGCACAGAGACAAGTGGGAAGTGAAAAGCAGTACTGGTGCCACACCCAAATGCTGAGCAACAAGTGCAAAAGATAATGGTGTGAAGTCAGTCAAAGACAACAGGAGAACTAATGCAGACTGCTCACCACCAAGGACCGAATACCACACCACTGGTGGTTGAGGTTGTTCACCAGAAAGTGATCCAGAAGCTATGGACACTGTCAAGGCCTGAAGCCATATAATACACATTGCCACTGTACATGTAATGTAGGCCTTGCTGCCTTCCAAAGAACTCCATAGACAGGTCAGCAGGGTGAAGCAGAAAAGGATGCCTAAAGAAGGAAACCACTAGAAATAGCACAGAGATAAAATGGTGAGACTCCAGGGATTGATTTACCTCAGAAAATGCAGCACACAGTTGTCACCCTGCAGTGGCAGAATTGATTTTGAGACAGTAAAGTGTTACACCAGAATTATATGGTGTAAGATTCCTGTGCTGCTCCAGAAATGGTCATTGACATGAAAATGTATAACCGTATAGAAACTGCTCAATTATATCACGTCATGCATAGAAAAGATATTAATACTAAAATGCACATTCTGTGCTCTGAAGATTAAGAGTATATCCAGTGAATAAATAACCAAATCAGGAATATAACGACATCAGAAGTAAGTGGTGAAAGGGAGGGTCATGATATATTCCATCTGCTGGAACACGACATGAGGGCAAAGGAGGTCTTAAAGTAACAAAATCACTATTTGGGAATGAAAACTGGAGCAGCTATGAAGAGGGTCAAATCCCTAGAAATGAAAGGGTAGGGAAATTTTCCTGGTTTAATGGTCACATTTCCCCTAGTTTGTATGAATAACACCTTGTGTCTCCCAGGAAAACAGGATGTGACTTGTGGGATTAACCTGGTGAACAAAAAAGTAAATAAAAATAAGTAATCTAGTACAACTGTACTGAGAACTGAGGGAAAGTTGGCCTACCTTTAGAAATGAATATGATCTAATACTGACGATGAGAGCTGGTCCAGGGGAACTTAGCATAGAGGGAGCAAAGGGGAGGGCAAAGGATAGTTTATTGTTTGAGTGGTGGTGGAGCAGGGAGGGGTTATATTTAATTCACTGTAGTGATAGCAACATGATAAATAGGGAACAGGAAGTTCTTATTACTGTATTTTATTGTTAGGGACCTGCAATCATCTCCTTACCCTAACCTGCTCTTGGTGATATGCGATGGCAGGGAGGGATGTGACTTACTACTAACTTATAATAATGCCAGAGTGCATAATGAAGGAAAAAGTAAAGGGAGTATAGGTATGTTCACATGAATCATCAAAGGGTAATTTTGACATGGAGAAGAAAATTAGGGACTCTCGTGTTAAACTGAATTGTGATCAGGTTTATAGGATCGGTTCATACATTAGTACAAGGCTAACTGCCCTTGGGGGCTATTTTAAGCCTAGCCAACTATGTTATGTGAGAATTATACCCTGTACCTTGTGTCTATAAAATAAATACCATAACCATTATACCAAATTTCCACCTGAGAACGGCAGAAGATGCAGTGCTTTTATCAAAATCAATAATAAATCAGGAATGAATCACTGCATAGATTGGGAGGGGTAAGGCTGAATCTCAAATTCGGTGATGGTACATGGAGAGAATTATGTACTTCTTGTACAACAGTGAGCTACCAAGGCCCCATATCAGAAGACTCCAATGGTTCATCAAGACAACATGCTCATTTATTAAACAAATGCTGCAAAGACTGGTCCTTACAGAATTAAGCAAAACACCACGCCTCACCAGTACAGCATGTTCGGCCAAACCAAAACGTAATAAACACTAGAGGCCAACATAAAAAGTCCAATATTTTATTTGGGAAAAAATGACACAAATAAATCTCCAAACAGGACATACAAATGTCCAATGGTTCTTGAAAAATTCAAACCGGTTTCGGCGAAATGCCTTCTTCAGTGAAAAGTAAAGAATCAAATAGGAACAAAATCATGAATATTTATATCATACACCAGCCAATGGCAAATAGTGGTATAATCCAACCCCTTCTCATGTGAGAATACTAGTTAAATTATATACATCATTTTATACAACTAAAGGATTGTAAAAAATAAAGAAAGGCTTATAAGCAAACATATATCCATATTAATTGACACAGAGTGTAAAAATTAGTGGGCTTATAGGAAAAATGATAAACCTATTTAGAAAATAATTATCTATATGGTACCGAAAAGTTCAGGTCACATATGAATAATAAAACCAAACTTACATGGCAAGAATACATATCAATACATACCCAAACAGTTAATGCAGGAATATAAACAATTCTAAATACTTATATGGGTAAACCAAATTACAGTATATTTATTACATATATTATCTAGACATACTGCATACTACCCAAAATATCTAAATATAAAAAGTGGTCAAATTGGCTAATAGCATAACACAAAAAATAAGCCAATATTACGGTATTCAGTCATGATTTTAGTTGTTCTTGTCATATTGGAATAATACATTTAAACAGCAAAAAAATACAAAAGTGTCATATTGACCTATGGGGCACAAACTGAGTGAGTAAATTCATATATACTTCTCATAAATGGTCATTCAAACCCGGAGGAAACATGGCTCCAAGATGAATAATCCAGAATTTCTCTTTATGGCTAAGTATATTTTGCCACCCTTGTTGGTTGCTCCTATCACCGGTTATTCTGTCAATAACGGTGAACATAAACTTGGCTGTAGGATTTTAATAGTGTGTTGATATAGGGCATTGTTTTTTTTTTATTACGTATGTCACTCCTGAGTTCACCCATTCTAATTCTAAGGGAACGTGAAGTTTTTCCCACATAGAAGGCGGAGCACAGACATGTGGCTAAATATATAACCCAACTGCTTGAGCAGTTACCAAATATCCTAAGATTATAAACTTTGCTAGTATTGGCACTAGTAAACTGCTTAAGCTTGTTCACCTGATTACATGATATACAGTGACCACAAAGGAAAGTTCCTAATAGTTCATCCCCTGTCATTGTAAGTTGTTTATATTTAGCCCCTCCGCTTTCCTTGTGTTTATAGTGGGAAAATAACGATCCCAGGGTTCTACCCCTTCTATATGAAAATTGGCACCTAGTTCCTAGGACATTACGAAGGTAATTGTTAGCTAATAAAATGTTCCAATTTGCATCCAAGATATTTCTAATGACCTGATGGTTCCTGCCAAATGTGGTTACAAATCTTAAGGTAGAATCCTGTGATGTCCGAGTGCGGTCCTTATATTGAAGCAGTGCATCCCTATCCTGTTTGCCCGACCATGCACTGGCTGAAACGATATCAAATGGATGATATCCCCTTTCTAAAAATCTGTTTTCCAAGTCTTTTTTAGCATCTTGAAAATCAGATGCAGAACAGCTGATATGTTTGATTCTAAGGAATTGAGATTTAGGAATATTACGGATAGTGTGGCGTGGATGCATACTCGATGCATGGAGTAATGTATTATATTGTGGATGTTTACGAATAATTTTAGTACTCAAAGTATGATCGGGATTCCGATATATTGTAACATCCAAAAAGTCAATATTATGAGTGCTAAATGTAACAGTGAACTCAATCCCCCAGATGTTACTATTGAGATATTCCACAAATTCATTTAGATATGTAGAATCCGCACACCACACCATCCAACAATCGTCCAGATATCTCCACCAGATATCAGTTTCAACCAGATAAATGCTATGTAAGGGGTTATATATCAGGCATTCCTCAAGGTAGGCCATAAATAAATCAGCATAGATGGGGGCAAAAGATGCCCCCATGGCCGTCCCTTGGAGTTGCCAATAACATCCCCCCTGAAAGTAAAAAAACATTTTTACCAAGCACATGTTCGGTCATGCAAATAATAAGTGTGTTAAACCCTAGTAGGTACAGGTCTGCTCTTTCCAACCAATACTGTAATGCCAGCAGCCCTGCCCAATGCGGTATGCTGGTATATAGGGACTTAACATCTAGTGTGCACATAAGCCAATGATGCTCCAGTTGTGTGTCTTGTATAATTTGTAAAAATTGCGTGGTGTCTTGTATTCTAGCTCTGACCAATTTGAGTAGTGGTTTCAGTTGTTGAGTTAGGAACACTGAAAGTGGTTCAGTAAGTGATCCGTTACCTGACACTATTGGCCTACCTGGTGGTCTAGTCATGGATTTATGTGTTTTGGGAAGTAAATATAATATTTGCTTCGAAGGATCTGCTACTGTAAGATGTTGTGCTGTATTCCGAGTAATAATACCCTCCTCCACTGCTGTATCAAGAAAAACATCAATTTCCATTTTGAAATTTGGTGTAGGATCAGTTCCCATATACATATAACATTTACTATCAGATAGTTGTCTAAGGCCCTCTTGAATATAATAATCCATATTTAAAATCACTACTGCTCCTCCTTTATCTGCTGGAACTACAGCAATGTTATGGTTATCTTTAAGTTCCTTTAGGGCTTCCTTCTCAGACAACTTAATGTTCTCTTGTGAAATATGGGATTCAAAATGGGGAAAATGCAAGTCTCTTAGTACTGCTTGTTGAAATGTGGCAACATGTCTGTTCATAGGTGGTTGAAAAAGTGACTTCTGAAATCTAAATTCAGCAGATCTTTGAGTGTTAAATGTATTTTGCTCTGAAAAAAATATTTTCAAATTAAGACCGCGGCAAAAATCCAAAACATCCAATGCAGTTTTATATTGGTCACAAAAGAAACTGGGTACAAATCCTAATCCTTTATTAAGAAGATTCTGTTGGTCATCAGTTAGCACAGTGTCAGATAAATTCAAAACATTATTATTCCTTGTTTCCATTGTTTCAACAAACTTTGGATCAGTCTTTCCATTGATTCTGAACCTATTCCGATTGATGTGTTTATGACCCCCTCGATATTTTCTGCCTCTTCTAAAGGGATATTAACATTAGTTTTTTTCTTAATAGGTGAGTCAGATATGGGTACACCCTCACTATCGGTATATGAGGACTCCTCTCCCAAAGTGCTGGTATAAGGCTTATCATTGTGTTTCAAAATAGATCTCGGTCTTTTTCTGTTCCTACCCCTAGTAGTTCCAGGAACAGAATCCTGAAATCTCACTGATCTTTGGGTTTCAAAGGGATGTCCTCTACTACAGTCCATGACATCCCGATTAAATTTTTTAATTTTCCTATCCTTGGTTACTTGGTTACTTACATCTATTAAAAAGGATTAGTAATGACTATTCCAAAATAGATCTATTCAGTAAATAATAAACCAAACCAGCACTTCTAGATGTAGCATATACAATATACAGCCAGCTGGCCCTAGTCACATGAGAATAAACATAAGTATGTATCAATGGGGCATCCTACCATGTAAGCATAACATCACTATAAAAACAGTAATGGGATGCATTAATCCATTAAAGGTCCAGATAGATAATGTCAATACTTCTAGATAATATCAATAGCTAGCAACAATCATTGGAGATTAACTAGGGATTCTATTCTAATATGCCTGTTGTATAGTTCGATCAGATATATCTATAACTACAAAAATTCCAAACAAATAATCATTACAAGGTTCTCTAGCCCTGTATAAGTACTTACTTGTTGTTCCCTAAGGTTGCCTCACAAATGAGCACTCAAAGAAGATGATAATATAATATGTAGAACTATTGATATTACAACTGGCTATTTTGTTATGTTAACTACAATAGCATAATATTCAACTGACATCAGAATCCCATTAGTATATTTGGTGGCCAAGTATTATCAAACGAACATAAAAATAAAACAAAACATATATGTCAGCAAGTCATCGACTTTGGGAAGCCCTTATTAGTGAAGGTGATAATACTATCCTATTTTTATGTTTTTTAGGGTTTTGAATTGTTGAAAACTGTTGAAAAATGTATTATAAGGTAATTGTGATTCAATGCACAAGGCACTTTCATAGATAGGCATTAATATTAATGAGAAGTACAATAGGATTTGTTAATTTATTTTTTAAAATAAGGTTTTTATTGGTCTATGACTGAATTTGAATTTGAGCAGACTATTTAAACTGTTTTGAAGGAATGCAATTTGTCTGAAGAAGTCCTTTGTGTAGGACGAAAATGCGTGTGATTTGTTGTATTGTGGAATAAAGCGTTAATCATCACTTTGTTTCCTCGTGGTGTACCTGGTCATAAAATTTTGAAGGAGTTTTGCCGTGGACTTGGGCATTCTACATACATTTTTACTAGTGACTTGAGAATTGCCACTTGTTCTTTGTCTATTTTGGAATAGTCATTACTAATCCTTTTTAATAGATGTATATTATAGGCCTTTTTGCCACCAGCTATTTCTGGTCCTGCCTCTAGACTCACATTTTAAACATTATCTTTATTTGGTCATTATTCTTCCTTGCTTACTTAGGTTATACCATATATGTCAATCTGGATTGGATATTTCCTTACAAAAATTGACTTTTGGATAATAGGTATAACTAATATTCCATTTAATAACCTTTTTTAGGATGGATTTGGACAATATTCTGGAGGGGTTGTGTGCTGATCGAGATGATATTAGAGTATTTGGAGTGGATTCAGTCTCAAGCAGCAACCATAACCAGCAAAATATAAATACAATTGATAGATGTCAACTAGCTTTTCAAAACTTGGAGAAGGGCCTCAAAGGACTAAGAGCCAATATATGGCATCTTAGATTATTTAGGGACTACTTACACAAAAATATGGCCCCTCGAGGCCTTCGTATCAGGCTTCGACCGATGGTCAGCAGATCTGAACAGAGGTTGACCACTGAATGGAACCAAGCATTACAGGATGGTTCTATGAATTTTGTAAAGATTTTGACTTCCTATTATGAAAGGGCTATAGACATCAATATATCAGAAGTTAAAAACTTAAGTGCTGAATGCAAAAAATTCAGTTCATCAACAATTTACCAAAATTTGGTGACTAAGCTGTCCAAAGAACTTACTACATATGACCAAGTAACCAAGGATAGGAAAATTAAAAAATTTAATCGGGATGTCATGGACTATAGTAGAGGACATCCCTTTGAAACCCAAAGATCAGTGAGATTTCAGGATTCTGTTCCTGGAACTACTAGGGGTAGGACCAGAAAAAGACCGAGATCTATTTTGAAACACAATGATAAGCCTTATACCAGCACTTCGGGAGAGGAGTCCTCATATACCGATAGTGAGGGTGTACCCATATCTGACTCACCTATTAAGAAAAAAACTAATGTTAATATCCCTTTAGAAGAGGCAGAAAATATCGAGGGGGTCGTAAACACATCAATCGGAATAGGTTCAGAATCAATGGAAGAACTGATCCAAAGTTTGTTGAAACAATAGAAACAAGGAATAATAATGTTTTGAATTTATCTGACACTGTGCTAACTGATGACCAACAGAATCTTCTTAATAAAGGATTAGGATTTGTACCCAGTTTCTTTTGTCACCAATATAAAACTGCATTGGATGTTTTGGATTTTTGCCGCGGTCTTAATATGAAAATATTTTTTTCAGAACAAAATACATCTAACACTCAAAGATCTGCTGAATTTAGATTTCAGAAGTCACTTTTTCAACCACCTATGAACAGACATGTTGCCACATTTCAACAAGCAGTACTAAGAGACTTGCATTTTCCCCATTTTGAATCCCATATTTCACAAGAGAACATTAAGTTGTCTGAGAAGGAAGCCCTAAAGGAACTTAAAGATAACCATAACATTACTATAGTTCCAACAGATAAAGGAGGAGCAGTAGTGATTTTAAATATGTATTATTATATTCAAGAGGGCCTTAGACAACTATCTGATAGTAAATGTTATATGTATATGGGAACAGATCCTACACCAAATTTCAAAATGGAAATTGATGTTTTTCTTGATACAGCAGTGGAGGAGGGTATTATTACTCGGAATACAGCACAACATCTTACAGTAGCAGATCCTTCAAAGCAAATATTATATTTACTTCCCAAAATACATAAATCCATGACTAGACCACCAGGTAGGCCAATAGTGTCAGGTAACGGATCACTTACTGAACCACTTTCAGTGTTCCTGACTCAACAACTGAAACCATTACTCAAATTGGTCAGAGCTAGAATACAAGACACCACACAATTTTTACAAATTATACAAGACACACAACTGGAGCCACATTGGTTTATGTGCACACTAGATGTTAAGTCCCTATATACCAGCATACTGCACTGGGCAGGGCTGCAGGCATTACAGTATTGGTTGGAAAGAGCAGACTTGTACCCACCAGGGTTTAACACACTTATTATTTGCATGACCGAACATGTGCTTGGTAAAAATGTTTTTTACTTTCGGGGGGGGGGGTGTTATTGGCAACTCCAAGGGACGGCCATGGGGGCATCTTTTGCCCCCATCTATGCTGATTTATTTATGGCCTACCTTGAGGAATGCCTGAAATATAACCCCTTACATAACATTTATCTGGTTGAAATTGATATCTGGCGGAGATATCTGGACGATTGTTGGATGGTGTGGCATGCGGATTCTACATATCTAAATGAATTTGTGGAATATCTCAATAGTAACATCTGGGGGATTGAGTTCACTGTTACATTTAACACTCATAATATTGAATTTTTGGATGTTACAATATATCGGAATCCCGATCATACTTTGAGTACTAAAATTCATCGTAAATATCCACAATATAATACATTACTCCATGCATCGAGTATGCATCCATGCCACACCATCCGCAATATTCCTAAATCTCAATTCCTTAGAATCAAACGTATCAGCTGTTCTGCATCTGATTTTCAAGATGCTAAAAAAGACTTGGAAAACAGATTTTTAGAAAGGGGATATCATCCATTTGATATCGTTTCAGCCGGTGCATAGTCGGGCAAACAGGATAGGGATGCACTGCTTCAATATAAGGACCGCACTCGGACATCACAGGATTCTACCTTAAGATTTGTAACCACATTTGGCAGGAACCATCAGGTCATTAGAAATATCTTGGATGCAAATTGGAACATTTTATTAGCTAACAATTACCTTCGTAATGTCCTAGGAACTAGGTGCCAATTTTCATATAGAAGGGGTAGAACCCTGGGATCGTTATTTTTCCCACTATAAACACAAGGAAAGTGGAGGGGCTAAATATAAACAACTTACAATGACAGGGGATGAACTATTAGGAACTTTCCCTTGTGGTCACTGTATATCATGTAATCAGGTGAACAAGCTTAAGCAGTTTACTAGTGCCAATACTAGCAAAGTTTATAATCTTAGGATATTTGGTAACTGCTCAAGCAGTTGGGTTATATATTTAGCCACATGTCTGTGCTCCGCCTTCTATGTGGGAAAAACTTCACGTTCCCTTAGAATTAGAATGGGTGAACTCAGGAGTGACATACGTAATAAAAAACAAACCAATGCCCTATATCAACACACTATTAAACATCCTACAGCCAAGTTTATGTTCACCGTTATTGACAGAATAACCGGTGATAGGAGCAACCAACAAGGGTGGCAGAATATACTTAGCCATAAAGAGAAATACTGGATTATTCATCTTGGAGCCATGTTTCCTCCGGGTTTGAATGACCATTTATGAGAAGTATATATGAATTTACTCACTCAGTTTGTGCCCCATAGGTCAATATGACACTTTTGTATTTTTTTGCTGTTTAAATGTATTATTCCAATATGACAAGAACAACTAAAATCATGATTGAATACCGTAATATTGGCTTATTTTTTGTGTTATGCTATTAGCCAATTTGACCAATTTTTATATTTATATATTTTGGGTAGTATGCAGTATGTCTAGATAATATATGTAATAAATATACTGTAATTTGGTTTACCCATATAAGTATTTAGAATTGTTTATATTCCTGCATTAACTGTTTGGGTATGTATTGATATGTATTCTTGCCATGTAAGTTTGGTTTTATTATTCATATGTGACCTGAACTTTTCGGTACCATATAGATAATTATTTTCTAAAGAGGTTTATCATTTTTCCTATAAGCCCACTAATTTTTACACTCTGTATCAATTAATATGTATATATGTTTGCTTATAAGCCTCTCTTTATTTTTTACAATCCTTTAGTTGTATAAAATGATATATATAATTTAACTAGTATTCTCACATGAGAAGGGGTTGGATTATACCACTATTTGCCATTGGCTGGTGTATGATATAAATATTCATGATTTTGTTCCTATTTGATTCTTTACTTTTCACTGAAGAAGGCATTTCGCCGAAACTTGTTTGAATTTTTGAAGAACCATTGGACATTTGTATGTCCTGTTTGGAGATTTATTTGTGTCATTTTTTCCCAAATAAAATATTGGACTTTTTATGCTGGCCTCTAGTGTTTATTACCTTACAGAATTAAGACCAGAGAATGTTAACTATGCAGACAGATGCCCTTCATGAATTCCAGGGTTAATAATTTTCTCCCCTAAAGACAATGGAACTTTCTCTACCACCACACTCTTTTTTCCTTCAGTTTCTTTTTTTCTCCATTGCTTGCTGACCATCAGCCTTCCCATGCTTCGACTAGCGCATCTGTTCCTCTGTGTGTGAAAGAACATTACAAGAGTGCATCATTCAAGCAGCCATCAGGGTTGTTGCCTCAGCCCTAACCTCCATCCCTGCAATATCCTTAACTACTTAAACATTGTTTTCCTCAATACTGGCAGCACACAAGCTTCACTGTGTGCACACTGCAGCTATAGCTTGCTGAAGACATGCATGTCCATGGCTCTTCATGTTGTCTGCTGTCACTGCCATCTTCCAGTGGGTACCAGTAATGGAGTAGACTGTGCTGTTTCCCTTCCCCCAGGACAAGTGATCTGGCAGTTGATGCTTGATCCTACCCTCCCTTGGATGGCACTTTTAAAACCTAGGCCAGCAATCAGTCCCAGGGACATCTGGGTTACAGTAAAGACTTCATCCCTCTGTACCATAGCACTATCTCTCTTTACATTCCCCTTTGACAGGGTGTGTTTTCTCTGCAGTGAGTGCCTTCAAGGTTGTTTATTCATCTAAGCTAGGGGGTTTAACTTTCCCTACTTTCATTCTGTCTTTTCATCCATTTTATGTGATTCAGGTTATTCAGGCATTTCAGAAGACCTCTCTGCACACATCTTTATTTAACTTTTGCTCTCTTTGGCATCTTTCTTTTCTAACTTCTATAACATTTATTTTTAGTCCTTTTCATTTGCTTGGTTTAATAGTTTGTTTAGTTTACAACATCCTTCATAATTATCAGTATAAAGCATAGTTATAAGTTCATGGGTGCATACTAGGCTAACAACCACTGGGGCCTTTATAAGCCTTGCCATGCAAATGAAATGTATCCTATGAGTTATTGTGTTTTGGTTATTTTAAGGGGTGTAATCTAATTATGGCATGATTTAATTGCTGCCTCTGTCCCTCAGACACATAGGTGTCATACCAGGGATGAATTTCCAAATTTCCATCTACTGGTCCAGTGTGCGCTTGCATAGGTTTAGAGAAGGGCTCTGCTTCACATGGATGGGAAGCCTCTTCCAGACAATGGGGGATTCTCTGAGATACATACCTGTCCTTCCAACATGTCTTATTTAAGTCACAAGCAAAGATCAAATCCTTAGATCTAGTAGTTCTGGTACTGTACTTGACAACTGCCGAGATTTTTGCAGAAGGTCCAGATTTTTAACTCATCGTTTTGGTCGGTTCCTCGTAACATTTGTGGTTTTCTGTCAACTCACTAGGGACTGAAGTCACTAACTAATGACATATTTTTGAGTTTCAGTCTTCATAGCCTTCAGAAAAAATGCAAGCTAACACAAAATCTGTTCTTATAACAACTTTCTAAACTTATAAGAGCAATATTTAATATCTGTCCCTATTTTTGGGCCTTTGTTCCCCCATTAGGTTTTGGTTTGTTCAGATTTCTTGCACTAAGAGATGAGTGGTATGTCTGTTGCTGTTTATTTTGCAGACATACAAAGATATAACAAAGTGAGACCTAAGAATGTCTTGTATGCTAGGCATAAATTGCCTCTCAGTAGTCCATAGGAAACAGAGTAAAGAGATAGGGCTTTGAGGCTGTCTGCACAGGATATTGTGCTTACACTTTGTATTCTTTGTGTGAGGTACCAATGTGGATATTCCAGTTAGTGCTTGGTCAAGAACATACCAAAGAGCATGTTGGGTCTGATGAAGGCTGAGTACAATGGCATGATGACTTCCATGGACCTAGATGCCATACCCTAAGTTATAAGTTGAGTGACACAGAATGATTTCTTACTACCTTCACACACATGTTGATAAAAAGCCAGGTTACTATCTACATGAGTCCCCAAATGCCTGAATGCAGTGCCCCCTGTAGGGGTGTTTTATCAATGAGGTAGTTTCCCCATGTGGTTGACTTCCCAAAAGGTACAAGTATGAATTTCTTGGCATTAAGTTCTAAGCTGTGGCTTTGGCACCATTCATTTGTCTGTTAGATCTTCCTGTAAGATGTTAGTATCTTGGGGGGGTTTCTATGACTGTTCCTAACCTGCAATCATCTGCAAACTTAATAAGACAGAGACCCTTGACATTGATCTTGACTTTGAAATACAGATGCCAAAGAAATGTTGACCCTGCACAACGCCCTGATGTCTCTACAGGTGACCAGCCTCTTTGTTCCAATCCTACCTTCCTGGGTCCTGTCTGTAAGACAGTTGGCTATCCAGTAAGTTAAATAGGGGGTTATGCCTAATTCCTTGAGTTTGTTTACAACTCCTGAGTGGAGTACTGGATCAAATGCCTTAGCTAGGTCAAGGCAGGCAGTATGTACTGTTTTGCCCTCTTCAATCACCTTGGTGGCATTCTCAAAGATGTTCACCAGGTTCAGTAGGCATGACCTGCCTTTAACAAAATCAAACTGGGATGGGTTCAGTGAACAAAGGTTTCCTGTATCATTTATAATCATTTTTGTGATAGTTACTTCCATGGCTTTGCAGTTCCCAGGATCCACTGATGGTCTGCACTTCTGTAGAGGGATAACCATTGAAGACTTCCATTCTCATGAGACAAAGCCTATGCAGAGGCTGTGATTGAATATTGACACCAGTGGTCTTGATAATTCATATTTCAGGCTATTTAGGAGGCATCCTGTGATACTATCAGGGTCCCTCGAAGCTGTATTCTTGGCCTCAGAGAGTGCATTTAAGACCTGTCTCTACTGATAGCTGGAGGGGAATGTTAGGTGGTATTTCCTGGGGGGGT
The DNA here is from genome assembly GCF_019279795.1 of Protopterus annectens. Lineage (NCBI taxonomy): Eukaryota > Metazoa > Chordata > Ceratodontiformes > Protopteridae > Protopterus > Protopterus annectens. The sequence continues at coordinate 1,179,182,173 of NC_056733.1, read as the reverse complement.
GGCTGGGGGTGAGACAGGGGTAAAGTAGGAGCTGAATTTGTGATTGAGACGGTTTGCTCCATCTCCCAGTTCCATGAATGTGGCTCCACTGTTGTGTACTGTCTTTGAGGTTTCCGACATAGCTAAAAAAGGCCTTATGGCTGTCCTTGGCCTGGGATGCTACCTTTACCTCAACATTTGCTTTGCTGGATTTAATTAGTCCTCTTAGTTGCCTATTCAGTTTGATGAGAGAGTTATTATCTTTTTTATGTTTACACTTTCTAATTTTAGCTATGACTTTTTTTCTTTTGCTGTACAATCTGTTTAATTTTGGGTTCCACCAGGGTGGTTTGCTTTCTGAGTTAGTTTAAGGCTTACTTCTGATAGGCTCAGCAGCCTCTATGCAATCACTGACATGGTTGTACAGAGCTTATATAACTAATTTTGCATAGTTTGCTGTGTTGTCTGGGTTTAGAGGGGCTTGAAATGTTGACAGATTCCCAGTTAATAAAAAGTAGTTTGCCTTGGAGCAGTTCTGACTGTTACAGGTTTGCTGGGGTTACAAAATTGATTCTTATTTTAAAGGAGACTGCTTTGTGTTCTGACCTTTGCAGAAAGGACACAACACTGGGGGATGTGCAGTGTTCTCCCATATTTGTGAGTATCAGATCCAGTATGTTTGTACCTCTAGTTGGCATATGCACTAAGCAGTTCAGGGTGTTTGTGTTTACAATGTCTGTGAATCTCTGTGCCTGCAAATTGGGGGTCATGTAGGGCTACCAGTTTATAGAGGGATAAAGTCCCCCATAAGTATGGTATTTGGTTGAATATCAAGTTTCTCCAGTAGGTCTAAGTATGAGCTATCAGTTTCATGGGACATAGCGGGTGATCTATAGCTTACTAGAATGTAGTATGGGACTTTGTCTATGGTAATCTGGATGTCAAGGAACTCCAGTGTGTCTTCGAGTTATGCCACCATAGAGGTATGCTTGTTACTGATGTAGATCAAGACACCTCCACCTTTAGTCCCTGTGCATTTGCTGGTCTAAATGTACTGAAGGTACTGCCGGGGTACTCTCTGCCACTTTAAACCATGTCTTGGTAACTGCACAGATGTCTCCATTCTTGCTTGGAGGGAGTGGAGCTTCTTGTTGATACGTCTGTCAATGAGCAGTAACACCTTTAGATTTCCTTGGGTAGATTTTGCTATGTTGGAAGGTTTGTCAATCAGGCATTGTCTAAAAAGTGTCCTGTGGAGAGAGGACAATCTGTTAGGCAATTTCTAACTAGGGGGGGACAGATGCCGACCATCCCTGGCAAAGTAATGCAGTATGTTAACCATGTTCTCCATGTTGAGAAATATTGTATCCCCCCCAGAATGACACGAAAAACCTAGCCAATTATTAAAGACAATCACCTTTTATTTATATTGTGGCATCACCCTTGCTGAAGGTAGAATGATGCTCAGTGCTAGGCACATACCAGCTTGTGACACATAGCCTGAGAGTTCCATAATGTCTCTCTTCATATAGTCTAGGGAGCTACATCTCATTTACAGCTACATGGACTATGACCGAATCCTAGTGTTATCTGTGGTGCACCGACTTAACTGCATGTGTATCTTGGCAGATCCTGGCCCCTGATAGGCAAATAGCCATCATTTTCTCCTTGTTCAGCCTGGCAAGTGAGGTATCAGTACAGTGTACAATGGAGTCCCCTATGTCTAGAGTCCTGCGTAGTGTACTGGCTTGCCTTATGGGCTCAGTAGTTGAGGCTCCATTGGGCTTGCTGCATGTGTGGTGGTAGGTGTTGCTTCTATTGAGTGTTCTTGGGTTTGCTGAGGATAGTTTTAACAAGATAAATGTCCAGAAGGTCTTTTGTGTCTGGGAAGATTGCAGATAACTGCCTCTGCTCAACAGAAAAAAAATGCACTGCAAAGGCTAATTTGGTGCTATGTGGCTCCTAGAAACATTCCTATTCACAAGCTAATGTTGTGAACATTACCCTTCAGTAAATCAGGCAACAATATTAATATATGTTTTTCCAAATAAAACAATATAGTATGCTGCAAATTCATCTCAGTAGAAATGATGTCAAAATGAAGTGAAAAGACTGTTAAGCAACAAAATTTTGAAATATTAACAGACTGGATACAGCATGTTTACGAGTTGTTTTTATCTGGTGGGGGTTAACTGAAGTTGTAAGAGGAGCAGCAGCTTTACAAGAACAGCATTGCCCTTGTGAATGGGAACCTGCAGCTGTACAAGAATAGCACTGCCCTTGTGCAAGGGGACCTGCAGCTGTACAAGAACAGCATTACCCTTGTGCAAGGAAACCTGCAGCTGTACAAGAACAGCATTGCCCCTGTGCAAGGAAGCCTGCAGCTGTACAAGAACAGCATTGCCCCTGTGCAAGGAAGCCTGCAGCTGTACAAGAACAGCATTACCCTTGTGCAAGGAAACCTGCAGCTGTACAAGAACAGCATTGCCCCTGTCCAAGGAAGCCTGCGGCTGTACAAGAACAGCATTGCCCTTGTACAAGGGAACCTGTAGCTGTACAAGAACAGCATTGCCCTTGTGCAAGGGAACCTGTAGCTGTACAAGAACAGCATTGTCCTTGTGCAAGGGAACCTGCAGCTGTACAAGAACAGCATTGCCTCTGTGCAAGGAAGCCTGTGGCTGTACAAGAACAGCATTGGCCTTGTACAAGAGAACCTGTAGCTGTACAAGAACAGTATTACCCTTGTGCAAGAAAACCTGCAGCTGTACAAGAACAGCATTGCCCTTGTGCAAGGGAAGCTGCAGCTGTACAAGAACAGCATTGCCCTTGTACAAGGGAAGCTGCAGCTGTACAAGAACAACATTGCCCTTGTGCAAGGGGACCTCTGACTGTCCAGAAAAATGAACAACACAATGATTGATGTTCATCAGCCGAATGCAGTTAGTTGTTAGACTCATGCAAATTATTCACTAATTTATTTTCATTTTGATAAGGTAAGTAGTCTGGTCTAAAGACTCTTTTCAGATTTGAGGAAGTACACAAGGCATATGAAAAATAAATGAATTTTGAACACAGTATAATTTTACCATGTATTACACTTGAAAGGTTACATACAATTTAAATACCCATTATATAAAAATAAATTACATACATCATATACAAAAGTGAGAACCAAGAGATCATTTTGAAACACATAATAAATGCAAGGGCTTCAGTATATTAACATGAGGACTAAGATGATAGTAGTGAGACCTCATTAATTTACTTTCATTTTCATAACCAGGTAAGTAGTCTGATCCAAAGACCCTTTTCGCTACAACCAGAATAAATAAAATTACAGTACAGTTGAGACAATACAGAAAATATATGAATATAATTTAATTTTGAAGACAATATACATTTATAATCTGCTACAGCTGAAATTGAGGTATACATTATATAAAAAAAACTATATATACCATATACAAAAGTGAGAACCAACAGAAATTTTTAAAATGCATAATAAATATACGTGATTTAACATATTAATACATAGACTGAGATGATAGTACTGAAAAGGGAGAATTATAACCATAGTCATGGAAGCAGTTGTAAGTTGCTTCATTTGTAAGGAGCTCTTTGAGTTTAACCTTGAATGCTTGGGAGTACTGTTTTTGCATGATTTCTGGTGGTAGGTAGTTCCGGACTGCAGGCCTAAGATTAGAGAAGGCTCTTTCTCCTACTGATGTTTGGAACAAGCTTTACCTAGGTACAAGGTGGCATTCGTAGTTTTGTTCCCTAAATTATAGTCTGAATTTCAAAAGTGGACAATGGCCCAATGTAATCATTTTAAATAGAAGAGTACTTAATAACAGGCTGGCACTGCAGTTTGTGGGCAGCCATCTTAAGCCCGACAGTAAGCCCCAGTGGTAAGTTTTGAGATGCTCAAGAAATACAACTGTACATGTGCTATTAGCTGCAGCCTGACTAACTTGCATATTTGCACTTGAATAGAAAGTGAGCAGTGGAAAACAGTATTCTAGTTTGGGTATCAGGATACTTCATGCAAGCATAGTTTTAACTAGGTTAAAGTTTTGTTTACAATTCAGTTTCTGCACTGTGAGAAGGTTAGTGAGGAGGTCTACTGTTAGTCTTAGGTAGGTTTCTTCAGTGGTGTTAGGAATTTGGTACCATTACTGATAAGGAGTCACAGACATGGCATATTGTGGACCAGAACCAAACATTATGGCACAGATTTTAGTTGGATTAACTAGCAGCCACTGAAGGAAGATCACCTAGTTTTATCACAGATGTTTTTCTTGACTCAGTTTAGTACTGCCAAAATATTGATGAACAGATAATGGCTGAAAAAAATATCATAAATTATCACTATGTTTTTTGCCTATAGCACAGTGTCATTATCAACAGAAGAGATTTTAAATTGGTTGTACACTGAGAAAAGGCTAGTTGAAACTGACAGGAGCAGATGATACAAAATTCAGAAAGTGTGTGCAGCTGGGAGGTGTATTTGAGGTGGAAAGTTCAATAGGCATTTGAATAAGATGCCAAAAGCCAGAATAACTATATTTACAACTAAAAGTACAATGTGATAGTACTTCTACATCAGTCAAAGGGAACTGGATTATGGGTCTTTGATGTTCTAGTGCAGGACTTTTTATCTTTTTCATGTATAAAGCTTTCAGATAGACTTAGTGGAGTGAGGCACTCCATTGAGTCTGTCTGAAATGGTGGATTGAGACAAACTGAGGTCCAACAGCTGCAAAACGTTAATGTGTGTCAAGATTCAGAAGGTGTTTAGCCAACTCTATGACACAGAGGGACAAAGCCCCTACTAGAGTGCAGGCAACCTGAGAGTGATTAGCACCCACAAGGGGGACACCTATTGGAAGCACTAGATGTTACACCCAGAGGAGTCCTACCCTACAAAGGCCAAGTTGAAAGAGTACTCCTAAGCTGGGGGAATTCAGTGTGTGGAGGCATACCTCCCCTTGGGCAAAAGCAGAGCTCAGAAGAACTGCCTAGGATGTGCCACCCTGCAGGGCCACCAAGTTGACCCCACTCCATACCACTAAATTCTTATTGGAGAATGGAGGGCTAGTTGGCATTCCTGGATAGGAGCTCATGGGCCACAGGACTCTCAACTAGCCTAGGACTGTCCAGCTCTCATCCTCCCAGAATGAATGAGCTGACCAGGAACAGGTACAGGAGCCATCGGGTGAGGCCTTATGGGGAGGAAAAAAGATGCAGAAGGTGCTTGAACTGGCAGGTTCCACTTGATATGACTAGTTCAATACTTCACAATATTTTCTTCTCATAATTGAAATGGCATCATGGATTTTTTGGCTCTAGCACTCTCCATGCCAAGATATTTGGCTTTCAAGAGTATAAATGTTTTGAATATATCACTTGAAGGGGTTCGATAGTAGCTCATGCAATTCTATTCAGGCTTACTAAATCCGATGACAGTGATGCCACAAGGTTGGAAAAAAAATTACAGTAATTTGAAGGAGGTGGCATGAGGGAGTGCAGACCAACCAATGTGGTAGACAGGAAGCTGTAGCACAAAAACTAAAGGTCTTAAGAATAACTGGACTGTATGGAAGAAAATGAAGATGACTGTAAATAAAGGTGATATGTATCATGTGATGCTGAAACATCCAATAACATACATCACAAACATCACAGCACAGACCATAAATGAGTCATCACTGACACTTTATGTATTATAACTACAGATTTATCCACAATGTTGTCTAGTCAGAGAGGAAAGATCAATTTGGTCCTATGATTTTTTTACACCCATTATGTTAAAAAGAATATACTCATACTCAGGGAAACCTATAATTGAAAAAGTCAAGACATTAACATAATAGTGTTCTTTTGTAAAATTACTATGTTTGGCTATTCTTTTGCTCAACTATGGTGTTGTGAGCACATCTCTGTGATCATCCTGACATGACATCATCTTAGCAGGGCATTTATTTTCCTCATTCTATGGATATGACATCATTGTGGGATAATGCCCTCAGCTAGATAGTCAAAGGAAACACTGGCCGACTGTATTCTGCAGTAACAATGAACTTAGATATAATCAACAGCTTATAGGAGTGGAGGTTATAGCAGTCATTTTCAGGCTTTGACAAAGATAAGCTTTCTAGGGCATGACTATATTTTTAAGACATGAAGAAAAAAATCTTTAATTAAAACTGAAACAATCAGCACTACTAAATTTTAATGGTAAGTGCTAGGCTAACCTCTGTGGTCCATTTTAAGCTTAGCTAATTTCTCTCAAAGGTGAGACTCAAACCCTGTACCCTGTATTTGTGAGGCAAACATGTTAAGCATTATACCAACTCCCAACCTGACCAAAATACTATACTTAGTGTAATACAATACCAGACAATAAAGTAACAGTGCTACATTCAGTTCAGACATAGGGTATGTTTTTGAAACTGATGACCTGCTGGACAGAAGACAGGAAAAAAAAAAGAAATAAAAAAACAATCATCTCCCTCATTTTGAATATCATGAACACAAAGGTAGTATGGCAAAATGAAAGTATGCTGTATCTGATAATAAACTAAAAAGATGATGCATTATATTCCTTTTTTGCAAATGTCAGTGATGAGCTGTGAACAGTTTGTTCTCTGTAAAAAGATTATTATCACAGAATGATGAAAGTGATAGTGGTATTTTAGCATTAAAAATACAATAAGAGAAGCATCTTCTGGTATGTATGTATCTATGTATATGATGATAGTCTATGATCACATAGAAAGTAGACAACTTGCAAGACAGATTACTTTTGGTCACAAGCAGCTAATGTCTTGAAAGCACCTGCCCTTCCGTTTCAATATCAGAAGTGCATATGCTCCGTTTCAACATTGCTCTCATCTATGTATTAATACTGGCAAAAATGTTTGCTCTTTTCAAAATCCATAATCCCTAATGGCAGTCATCAAACTTCAGCAGCTGAAAGATAGCGCACAACTTCAAAAACATCTCCAAGTAAAATAAATCCCAGATTGGCCATCCTAAACCAACTGTCATCAAAAATGAGTTTCAGAAATGACATCACCAGCCATCTAGGTTTGCTGAGTATGTAAAACTCAAGCACACTTTTTCTAAATAAAATATCTGTTAAATGGCAACCAAAGAAAGATAACCCAACAAAAGCATACTTGTTAGCATATGTAGCAAACAAATGACCCCCAAATGTAGTCAGAGAGTATCAGGATTTCATATTGACATGCAGTTTAGCATCTGCAAAACAATTAGTTAATTTTCTAGTATATATGAAATACTCAGAAATAAACAAAAAACTTTCTGAATTAGCTATATTGACTATGCAATATTTATAAAGGAAGTAGCATCCAGTATTGCAGTATTAACATTTAGCACATGCTGAAATTAAAACAATAATGGATAGACAGTTGATGCAGTCATCCACAACCCTTTATGAATCTAACTGTGCAGCAGTCATCATTTTATCCCTGTAATGTTAATGGCAACATCACAATGACACTGGCTTTGTCATAAGTGTATTTCACATCTTCCATCTCCCTGGAGGAGCTCATTGGATAGCTATGGTTCTAATGTCAATCATAATGGTTTTCTGTTGTTTGCATTATGATTGACAATGGGTGAAACACATGAAATTATATATCTGATAAGGAGCTTATATACTGTCTAAATGTGAAAGGGCATTAAAAAATAGAACAATTTTGAATTTGTGTAAAGTATAATGGCATACATGTCATCAATGTATATGAAACATGCCACTGACTTTGGTCACACAAGAACAGGACAAACCACCTTTTCCACTCTTTGAAGATGTTATTGCATAGTGGAAATTTATGATTGTTATGTTATAAATACTCAAGCCAATATATAAAACAGAAGAGCATGTGGGTGATTGCACTATTCCACAATGGCAATCATGTTTTAGAGCTTCTGAAGATGCTTAGAAAATTAATAATGGAGTTAGTGTGAATGGAATTTTAACAGAGTGGCTGCAGTTAGCCAAATAATTACATTCACAGTGTTACAATTTATCTAACGTTATCAACAGCAAGAACACATTTGATGGCATGTATGAGTTCCTATGCTAAACTTCTTTACACTTCCTTGATCAGTGCTTAGCAGTTTTCAGCCCACTGTATACACTGCTCCCACAAATACCCTGGAAAGTATGCTTAATTTATGCATCATCTCCCTCTGTGAAGAAATCCATCCTCACATCCTTTCTGACCCATCTTACTCTATATCCCCACATGCAGATAGTGACCTTGTTGATCTTGGTAGACTACTGTGAGGTGGATGGCGAATTCTACCATGTCACACCCACAAACACATGCACACAATCATGCATGCACATGCAAGTGCACACACACACACACACACACACACACACACACACACACACACACACACACACACACACACACACACACACACACACACATATACACACACACACACACACACACACACACACACACACACACACACACACACACACTTAGATACTCGTTTGTTGACATAAGCAACTTCAGGCCTATAAGCAATACTCCAGACATCATCTTCTAATTCTAACTAGAAAGAAATAATAACTTTCTAATGGTACTTTTCAGATATAACTACCTACTGATTTAATTCAGATTACAGTATACAAGGTCTGTCAAGGCCAGTAGGTAAGGAGGAGAAGGTCTAGTCGGGCTGGAAGAGAACTAACATGGAACGTATATGATACTGCTCAATAACTTGTTGCAATGTTAAGTTGTCAATCTCGCCTTCATTCTTGCTTGATGGGACCGCGTCCTAGCACCTCTATCCTGGGTGGCTCAATGGAACAAACTCTTGAGGACTGTAGAGCCAAAACTGGCTCTGTCCCTGGAGGCCAAGTCCAATTTGTAATGGGAAACAAAAGTGTGAGGAGTGGCCCAAGTGGCGCTGCACAAATAGTGTCCAAAGGCAGTCTAGCTTGAAAGGCTGTAGAAGTAGCTAAACTCCTAGTTGAATGTGCTTTAGGTTTTGAGCACAGCTGTTTTCCCCTGATCGTATAAATTTCAGTGATGACCGAAGAAAGCCATCTGGACAAAGTCACTTTAGAAACAGGAAGGCCTTTTTATTATCCGCATAGGAAACAAAAAGTTGATCAGATTTTCTAAATTTTTTTGTTCTGTCCAAATAATATCTAAGCTGACGGTGGACGTCAAGATAATGTAGCTTTTGTTCAGCTCTATCTGAATAGTTAGGAAAAATACAGGAGATCAATGGATTGATTCAGATTGTTTTTGAAGCCACCTTAGGTAAAAAGTATGGATTAGTTCTCAAAGATACTCTGTCTTTGTGAAAAATCAAATAGGGGCCTCGAACCGAAAGAGCATGAAGTTCAGACACCCTCCTGGCAGATGTAATAGCCACTAGGAATAACGTTTTCCAAGAAAGATATTTTAGGGAACAAGAAACAGCTGGCTCGAAGGGGAAGAATCAAGGATGTCAGCACTAAATTTAGATCCCACTGAGGAGGAGGATTCCTGATTGGAGGCTTTAGTAGGAAAATTCCTTTCAAGAAGGCCCTGCAGAGCCTATGGGACATAATATTATGATCTGCTATCCCGACATGAAAATTAGAAATAGCAGCCAACTGAACTCTGACTGTGGAAGAAGAGGAGCCTGCATGAAAAATCTCTGCTAAGAAGTCCGGAACTGCCTGAACAGGGCAGTAAAAGGATCAATATTTTGGGCCTTAGCCCAATAAGAGAAACGTTTCCATTTGCTTGTGTAAATCCTCCTGGTAGAGGATTTTAGTGAAGCTACTATGATATCTCTAACTGGGTTAGAGATCAAAGGAAGCCTGGCTAAGGAAGGAAGTGGAGCAACCATGCTGTGAGGTTGAGAGAAGGGATTGACCGGTGCAGCTGACCGGATTGGTGAATCAGTAGATCTGGCACTGGGTCCAGATGCCACGGCTGCACCAAAAGGTGATGATGGAGGAACGGGAACCAAACTTGTCGAGGCCAGTAAGGGCAATGAGAATCAATTTGGCTCTCAAACGGTAGCTTTCTGGATCACCTGAGGGATCAGAGGAAATGGAGGGAAGGCATAAAGAAGTCCCTGGGGCCAATCCTGGGTCAGAGCGTCTCTGGGGGGATGGCCTGATAGAGGAAGAGGCTGAAGAAGTCTGGACATTTGCTGTTTTGGGGAGTAGCAAAAGATCGCAACATGGACGACCCCATTCCAGAAAAATCTCTTCCGCTATGGATTGCTTGAGAGACCACTCGTGAGGCATGAGAATAGCTCTGCTCAATCTGTCCGCTATAATGTTGGTTTTCCCAGGGATATGCATTGCTACCAGAAACCGATGAGAGGAGATCGCCCATTGCCATAGTCTGAGCGCTTCTCGACACAAGGGGTAGGACTTGGTTCCGCCCTGTTTGTTGATATACCAAACTACAGACATGTTGTCTGTGTGGACTGCAATTGTCCCTACGGGAAGAAAGTCGTTGAGGGCTTGCAACGTTAAAAGCACTGCTCTCATCTCCAGGACATTTATGTGCAGATGGTACTCGAACGGTTGCCACGTCCATGAACCATCCTGCCCTGATAATGACCCCCACCCGATCAGGGAGGCATCCGTGGTGACAGTGGCTATCGGGACGGAGGTACAAAGCACCTGCCTTGGTGAACCTGAGACGATGTGATCCACCAAGCAAGATGTTCTTTGCATGTTTGTGTCACCAGAATCTGGTGACGCATTGGGAGTTGCTGGTATGACCACTGTGTGAACAGCATCCACTGAAGGAGGCGCATGTAGAATCGAGCCAGGGAAGAAGAGTAATGGCGCAGCCATGAGACCTAATACCTTTAGAACCATTCTGGCCTGTACTTTCTTGCTGGCCAGAATGATCCTGACATGAGTCTGAATGTCTGAAACTCTTTGTTCTGTAAGGGTAGCTGACATCCGAACAGTGTTTAAGTTTGCCTATGAAGGTAATAGACTGGCAGGGCGATAAGGATGACTTTTCAAGTTGACTGAGATGCCCAAATGAGAACAAAGGTCTATTGTGTAATCCTGGCTTGAATAAGCTGATGCCTGGTGGTGGCTGACAGGAGCCAGTCGTCGAGATACTGAAACACCTGGAATCCTTGGCGTCTCAGGTGAGCCGTGACCACTGCCATGCATTTGGTGAACACTCTGGGGGCTGTAGTGAGACCAAAGGGCAGGGCTCTGAACTGGAAATGACTGGACCCCAGCCGAAAGCGGAGAAATCTCCTGGAGCGTCTGTGAATTTTGATGTGATAGTACGCATCCTGAAGATCTATTGAGCACATCCAGTTGTCTTTCTGTAAGAAGGGCAGAATTGACTGAAGAGTGACCATTGAATCTTGTCTTCCTGACAGACTTGTTGAGTCTGCTGAGATCCAATATTGGTCTCCAGTCTCCCGTCTTTTGGGGACCAAAAAGAACCTTGAGTAGATTCCGGCTCTGAATGGTCTATTGTAACTGGCTGAATGGCTCTTTTTTGCAGTAGTTTTGCGATTTCTAACTCTGCAATGTCCCTTAGACCGGGTGGTACATCTGGAAGGGAACTTGAGGGGAAGGGACTTTCCTCGAAAGGAATTATGTAACCCTTGGATATGATCGACTGTACCCATCTGTCTTGAGTGAGGAATGCCAGGCTTCTGGGTACAGTGATAATCTTCCCCCGACTGCCTCCAAGGAGGGACAGCCGGGCAACACCTCAGGGATGCTGAAAGGGCTTATCAGAGAGAGGCTCCCTGTTTCCTGGTTCTTCGGACCCCTCTGCCTCTAGAGCGGCGTCTGTTGTTGTTACCCCCTCTGCCTCTAGGGGTAAACTGACCACGTGAATCCGGCGTGACTCCTTGGGATTTACGGAACCACATCTTCCCACCCTTCTGTCCTTTGGGATAAGGCCTAGAAGGGGTGGAAAAACGGACTCCAACAGCAGAAAGAGTCTTGCCGTCCTGCTCACACCTGGTCAAGGTCTCCTTCACCTGAGGGCCAAACAAAGCTGACCCATCAAAGGGAGAATTTGTGAAGGACGCCTTAAAGGGATCCAAAATCACATAGCCGCATCCAGGCTTGGCGTCTAAGAGCCACACCTGTGCCTGCGGCTCTACTCGCTCCATCCGCAGCATAAGGTATTAGCCGCATGGAGGAGTTAGCAATGGAATTGAGGGTTCCTAGCTGCGAAGCAATCTTTTCTTGAGCCCCTGCAGCTGTAGGATCCTGAACTACTTCTCCCAGCTCCTTCAGGATATCTCTCTGGAGTCTGGTGAAGTGACAAAGATAATTCAGCGAACACATAGCAAAGGTCGCTGAGGAAAACATCCGCTTGCCGTACCTATCCATGGTCCTAGAGTCCTTATTAGGAGGATGGACGGGCACGGAAGGATCTGCAAGTTCCTTTTGGTGGCTGCAGCCACCACCATGGCATCAGCGGGGACACCCTTGGTAAGGAATTGTTTGTCACTAGGGGCAGTGATAAATTTAGAAGGCCTCCTAGGGACTGGCTCTACAGAGTCAGGAGCTGTCCACGCCTTCGTGCAATAACCTGCATAAGGGGTCGAAGGCGGAGACACCCAGGAGGTGGAGGCGAGATCCAAACGCCTCTAGGTATACTGACTCATCCTCAGAGGGATTGTTGGTGGGCCAGTTTCCCCTCTGTTTCAGAAGTTCTAGGATGTCTGAAAAGGAGACATCCTCAGAGGGGATCTAGGGGATCCCTCTGACTCATCAAAGTCAGTATCCGACGTGACAGACCTCGGGGAGTCTACATGCTTCCTCTTACAAGTCCTCTTCCTAGGAGGATCTCGAAACATCAGGAGAATCCTCGGAAGAGGGGAAATTCCCAATGGGGAAACCTGAGGCGGAGGATCTCTGGGTCCTGTAGCAAGAGAAGTGGCAGAGATGTCAACAGGTACAATAGAGGGAGGAGCTACGGGAAGAGACTGCTGACTGATACCAGTGGCCAGTACACTCTTCATCACCTCGAATGCTCCCCTCCCAGGCAGGTCGAGAGAACCCGCTCGAAGAGCTAGGAACTCCAGGGACCACGAAGGGAAGCATCCGAGGCAGATGTCGGAGCCGAGCTCACCAAGGCCGAGGCTCCAAGGGAAGAGCGGGTTCGGACAAGGGTCGATGCCACTCACCCCTCGGAGGAGACCATGGAAGCCCGACCACGAATCCCTCTAAGGAACACGAGATAACAGTCGAGCCTGAAGGAACAGAAGTGCGCACCCGTCCTCCAGCCCTAGCAGTAACCATGCCCGAAGACTCCAACTCCAAGCTCTGGGGTAGAGTTGAAGGAGGAACTGTAACGGGGTGTGGACCAACAGTCATCTGCTGAGACGGACTGTGAAGCATTTGGGCCAGTACCTGTGACTTGAGCAATCTGCTGACCACTCTCTCTAGGTCATGGTCAGACAACCTGGATGACCTTGAAGATCGGCTCCGATGGCTCCGTTCCGACAGAAGAGGTGAAGCCGGAGCCGAAAGTATCGGCTCCAAGGAAGGAGACCTCGACCTCTTCCTGGAATGAGCCATCGGAGCCGATACTACGGATCCTGTCGGAGCCGACTTCTCAGAGCCGACAGAACGCCTCGATGTATCGGCACCAGCCGGAGCCGATACAGCCACCAACGTAACGGTGTCGGAGCCAATCGGGCCGACACCGATGCCTGTGCCACATGGGTGTCGGAGCGACTCGGAGCCGACATCGAAGTGGACAATACAGTTTCGGCACCGATAGCCATCGGTGCCGAAGGCTGTCAAGCCAGAATCGGCTCCAGCCGAGCCGATCTCGACTCAGTACGAGTCGGAGCCGAGGCCGCAGGCTTAGAAACAGAAGCCTGGGCCTTGGAAACTCTTGCTGGTTTCTGTGGAGCCGACTTAGCCGGAGAGCCCTCCGGCAAGAAGGCCCCTAAGAACCAGTTTGTTATCTCTCCTGCAGGACTCTCTGGCTGAAGGAGTGACAAATAGCACAGGAGTCCTGCAGGTGAAGAGGGCCCAGACAATACAGGCAAGAAGTGTGACCGTCTGTCAGAGACATTTTCTGACAGCACGAGTCACACTTCTTAAAACCTGAAACCCTCTCCTTTGACATGGTGCCGAACACACAATACACACACACACCAGTCAAAAATAAATTAAATTACACAAAATACCAAAAGGTATTCTATAAAAAACACCAACACACACACCCTAACAGGGGGGGGATGGGATAGGGATAACTAAGAACAAATTAAAAAAGACAGGGAATTTCTGTCAGCAAGGGATAGAAATTAAATTTAAACTATCAAAAATTAGTTTTTGACTAAAAAGGGGCTTGAAAATCACAAAGTGAAACAACTTACCAGGAGCTGGTAAAAAGAAGACCTCCCAAGTGAAGCGGCAAACGAGATCTGGGTACTTACTGCCTTGCATCATGGGATATGGGGCTGCCTCGAGCTGGTAAAAGGAGTTCTCGAGCTAAAGCAAGTGCCGAGTCGGAGCCGAGGATCGGCTCCGAACCCATCAAGCAAGAATGAAGGCGAGATTGACAACTTAACAGCTAACGTTATCAACAGCAAGAACACATTTGATGGCATGTATGAGTTCCTATGCTAAACTTTTTATACACTTCCCAACTTAATCAGTGCTTAGCAGTTTTAAATTAAAACAGCCCACTGTATACACTGCTCCCACAAATACCCTGGAAAGTATGCTTAATTTATGCATCATCTCCCTCTGTGAAGAAATCCATCCTCACATCCTTTCTGACCCATCTTACTCTATATCCCCACAAGCAGATAGTGACCTTGTTGATCTTGGTAGACTACTGTGAGGTGGGTGGCGAATTCTACCATGTCACACCCACAAACACATGCACACACTCATGCATGCACATGCAAGTGCACATACACATACACACAAGCATGCACGCACACACACACACATATATATACACACACACACACACACACACACACACACACACACACACACACACACACACACACACACAAGACGACACACACACACACACACACACACACACACACACACACACACACACACACACACACACACTTAGACTACTCGAGTGGACTTTGAACCTTTTCCCTTCCCTCCTAATGACAAATCATGCCTACTTTGCAGAGTTAGCAACTTCAGGCCTATAAGCAATACTCCAGACATCATCTTCTAATTCTAACTAGAAAGAAATAATAACATCCCCTTTTTCTAATGGTACTGTCCCTCTCTCCAGATATTCAAGTTTTCAGATATAACTACCTACTGATTTAATTCAGTCCAAACTCAAGAATTACAGGATACAACTAAGAGTGAGCTGCAAGGCACAGTAGGTAAGTTTTAGAGGAGAAGGTCTAGTCGGGCTGGAAGAGAATAAAAAAAGTATATGATACTGCTCAATATTTTGTTGCAATAATTAAATGACTGCAATACAATAGCAAGGCCTCCCCCTATGCTGCTAGTAGCCCAGGTCTGACCACTGTGTGGTATTCCAAAAGTAACCTTACCTGGAGTTCTGCAGTCTGGGAAAAGGAGTTAGCAACAGGTGCCTTGAAAATGAACTTAAATGGAGGCCGTAGGATAATCTAGTCAACCATCTTTCATGGATTCAGTGATTATACACAGGCAAAATGGAGGTCATGCATGGGAGAGTACAGATTATGTCTGCTGTACTACATACATGCAGTTTCACTTTCACTATTAAATGTGTGTTTCAGTTACAGTGGAGATTGCTGAATACAGTGGGAGGATGCAGATGTAATAAATGCAGGAAAAACAGTCTATAGGGCTAGTGAGCAGTACATAATGATGCCTAGCATGAAAATCTATATAATTCACTGTCTTTTTCAGTGATTTATAATCACCCAGCCTGTCCCTGAAACTGATCCACTGAAATCAGTGCATTGCCCCAGTAAATAAACTTAAATATATAAAATAAATAAATAAATAGTGATCTCCCCTAGAAACAGTAGGCAGACAGACTATAAACACTTGTATGCCAAAGCAGATCTGTAAAACACCTCAAATTCCAAGCAAACAGAAGCAGAAAAATGTAACAATTTTGTTTTTGTTTTTTTGTAATCAAGATTTAAACCAGTCTAGGACTAACCCATAACTCAATATATGGATCATGGAGATTTATTTATTTATTTATTTAACATTTGTTGACCGGGAATGTCTGACTAGGTTCCACAGAGCCTGTTTTCAGCGGAGGCCCGGGGAGAAACGCTCCAGATGCATGTCTTTGGAATGTGGGAGGAAACCGGAGTACCCAGAGGAAACCCACGCGAACACAGGGAGAACATGCAAACTCCACACAGAAGGCACCCCAGCTGAGAATCGAACCGGAGAACCTCTTGCTGTGAGGCGACAACGTTAACCGCTGCACCACTGTGCCGCCTGATCTTACTAATGAAGCATAATCTATAGTACAAAACGCTGTCAGGAGATCAGAAAGAACCAGGTAACAAACATAATTTCCACTTTCATGCTGGAGGCAGATCATTCATTATCCTAATCAAAGCTGTCTTGGTACAACACCTTATTCTAAAATCAGATTATGATTTACCATTCACGTTGTTATTGAATATCAATTGTTCTGATTTAGAAATGAATATCTTCTCCAAAATTTCACCAAAAACTGGTAGACTGGAGTCTAGCCTATAGCTTGCCACTCAGTCATGGGCTAAGGCAAAGTGTATTTGTTTTTTTTTTTTTAATGAAGCATTAAAATGCTCCTCAGTAGAGATCACATAACTATTCTGGGGCCAACAGGACTCTTAAAGTGTGAACTGGTGCGCCTTCGTCATAATCATCTTGGACAATAAAGTTTATTCAAATGCACAAAGCAGCCATACTTAGACTAATACACCCTCATATATTTGCCAGAAGAAACAGTACAGATGGAGAATATTTTACCTGTACAAAAAAAAAAAAATCAGAATAATCCCATCTGTAGTGAGATGAAACCTAAATGGCAACTGGGACTTCACAAGACATCTGTCACGTGGGAATTATCAGATAAATTTTTTTTGTAAATGATCTTTCCCTAGTCAGGAACTTTATGACAAATCTCAGCTTGGCTAAGTTTAACGCTCAAGTCTCAATTTCTTTAATATTTTCTTTATTCCACACTCCTTTCTTTTAAACTTTAAGACATCGCCACCAAACCAATGACTTCTTCCATAAATTATTCAGGGGTATGCAGTAAATAGAGCTATGTATGACAGGGCTTTACAGGCTACCTTCTTAAAAGGTATCATTTTTGACAAAAGATCCCCATCAGCAATTACATTCAGAATAGATGGCAGATCAAATACATCTGTAAAGTATCTTTATATTAATACTACATGTTGTGATAGCAGTAAAAGAAAACACTAACATGCCTATACTTTATACCCAGTTCTTAACTCTTTGCAATTCTTTCTGTGCATTACTGGTTCCCTCTCTCCATCCACTCACTGTGTTTTTTCTGTTCCTTATTAGGTTTTATATATATATATATATATATATATATATATATATATATATATATATATATATATATATATATATAGCCCAGTTTGATTGGTTTGGGACTTGTTAAGATATTTATATACTTTCACATTAATCTGCAATGTGTGAGTGTGACATGAGGTGATGACAGTCCTCTGGATCCTCAGCATGTCAAGACCCAACAGACAGTTGCAGTACTTATGCCACCTGTACAACAGTGGCCTTTGAACATCTGGTGGCTGGCTAGGTGTACAGTCTGCATGTGACTCACCGTCCACAGTCAGTAAGGCTGTACACCATAGTTATCGGGTACAAATCGCCAAAAGTAATCATTTTATATATGAGAGAAGCATAATCTTTATTGCCATTTGTGGAAGCTCTGGCGTATGAAGGTGACTTATATGTATAGACTATAGGTATGTCACTGGGGAAAAAGACAAGATATTATACAATTGCATGGTGCTCAAAGTGGATGCGGTCTTGTGTATTTCTTCTCCTTCTGAAGGCACTATGGTTTGTCAGCAGAAAAAAGCTTCATCAGCAAGGATGTAAGTGTTCCATTGCTTTTATTTAGTCAACTAGCTTCATATTTTTTGGTCTGTTCTCACAACATTAGAACTTGGTACACTACTGTCTTTTTTTTTTTTTTTTTGGTTAAGCATTGAGAATAGCAGTCCCTAAATAATGACAGACAATAGAATTTCAGACTCAACAGCCTTCATAGAAAATATGCTAATGCAAAACCTTTTATTCCAGCAGCAGCCTTCCAAGTATATAAGAGCAGCAAACAACTCACTACTGCCCTTTTGGTATATTTCCATTTAACACCCATAGCACCTTATGGTGTCCTGACATTTTGGGGACTGGCTTCCATAACTAGGTGAATCAGCAATTAATAACACACAATAAGAAAGAGGAAAGTGTACATAATAAAATAAGAATAAGCCTGTTAATCTAGGAAACCCTGCACTTGAGATACTAATCTCTGTCACTTATTATTCATATTTTCTTATTTACAATCATTGATTCATAACTGAGATAGCTATATATTACTGAGAGGCATGGTGTGAAACATGATAAAAAACAAAATTAATACATTGCTACTATCAATCTATAGTGCACAATGGACATTAATATTTCCAATACCAAGTGACAAATAATCGCATGGCATCAGGCGAAATCTTAGATGATACTGAAGAAAACTGACATTGATATTTGCTCTGTAAACTTCATCTTGAGAAACTGTCAGTGTTATGTTATTAATTAAACAAATAATATTAATTTTCATAGTTCTGTAAAAATCTCAGTAAACAAGCACTCAGAAAGGCATTTATTTTTGTCATGTGTAACAGCAAGTCTGTCAGAAAAAAAATGCTACGTCGCTATATATGCCTCAGTTATACAGATTCCAATATATGAAAAGATTTTCGTGAAAGTTTTAGAGAAAAAAATAATTCTGGGATTATGAGCATTATAATATATTATAGTATTTGCATAAAGACTATGAGTGCATTGGCTTTTACCACTGTAATGAAGATCTTTGACTAATAACATAGTTGTTTGTACATTTTTATACCAATTAGTGTTCATAAGATCTTTACAAATACTTGGGTTATGCTCTTAACCTCACTTTTTGGAAGAATACTCTGGTCCTTTAAGAATGTGTGCAGATTGCTAGAGGTGTTACATTCCACAACCCAGAAGTATTAATGAGTTAAAATGTTTCACTTATTTTGGGCCTTGGTCCCCTATATTTTTTGGCCTTTTTCCTGATTCTTTCCCTAAGAGTTTGAGAACTACACTAAGTAGGTTTTCATGAAATCACATTGATCTGTGAGTAGTAGTAACAGTATACAATGCCTACAGCACAATACAACACTACTTATTTATTTATTTATTTATTTGTTTGCAGTCAATGTGAGATGGGGTGCTATATGACAGCAAATGGAAATATGCTACAGTAGCTACTTTTGGCAATCACATGTGACTGCTAGTTTGGGAGTAATTTGTGTATGGAATCAAAAGTTTCATGATTCGTGCAAAGCAGTCACTGATATGGCTAGTTTGGGGGAGTGCTGTATGCATGCATTCAAGAGCAAGAGGTTGAAATAAATTAGTCTGTGGTCATGGTTTCTTTTACTTTCATTATAATCAAAAATCAGAGATGTACACAAATGATGGATGTGTTTTTGAGTCAAGGAGTGAAGAAGCATTCTGTACATGAATGAAAGAGAGTTGTTACATAATCACTATCAAATAAAAATGATAGGGCTTATAGTCAGTGTATGTTGATGCTGCTGTTAAGCATTTGTTTTCTTGTCAGTGACACATCAGAAGTATAAAGAATTTTTTGTAGGCAAGTAATGTATAAAAGTAAAAGGCTGTTACAGGTTCACTTCTGAATGATTATTGAAATAGTTTCTTATTGGGGCGAGCATGTGTCAAACAGCAATAGGACCAGCATGGCACTTTTTTGTAAGCTATGCCTAATCTTGTTTTTATATTTGTCTCTTTACTGTTTATAGTTTAGTGTCTGTATTCAATATAAAACTTTACTGTTTTGAGAATTGTATAATTTTATATAGCTTTGTTTCAAGATATTAGAAACTCCACATTAAACAACAAAAGTGAATATAAAAGAATTTGTGTAATTGTGTAAGGTCCTTAAAAAAATAGGAAGCCCATAGAATGAAAACAGCCCAGGGCTCAAGGTACACTTAATACACCAGTGCTCACCTCTCAAATGGTGGAAGTCAGTACATAACAATCTTGGTGTAAATTTGTGTCTACCCATCCAATGTACCTCTCAAACTTTAAGCACAAGAAATCTGGACAAAGCTAAAATAACAGAGGGCCAAAGGCCTAAAATCAGGGACAGATTTTAAACATTACTCTTATAAACTTAGAAAGTTTATAGAATAACAAGCTTTGCATTAGTATGTATTTTCTGAAGGATTATGAAGTCTGAAACTTAAATATATGTCATTATTTAGTGACATCAAGCTTCATTAATTTGCCAGAAAACCACAAATTTTATGAGGAACAGACCAAAAAACTGAGTCAAAAATCTTGACATCCATTCAAAAATCTGGACAGTTCAGTGGTATGCCATCCTATCATCAAGATTAGACTTAAAAGATAGCCAAAGCAGTACTTTGCTTGACCTGTACTAGTAATGTATTCCACTGGCAGTGAATACATTTGAGTTTGGAGTTTATCATTCCAGCAAGTCTTGTTTATTTACTGGTGTAGATTTAGGTCACTAGTGCTGGTGTTTGTATAGCCCTTGATTCTGCAAAGAAACAGGTAATCAAATAGGATCGTGTCTTTCCTGGCTTGAAAAGTAAGACATAGATCACCTGAGCCCACCCTGTAGGTTACTGAGTATAAGAAGAGTTGTGTTAATCGACTGGGGGTGCTGAAGGATTTAAGGCCTTTAATGTTCTTGGTAAGGTATTGCTGGGACCTTTATAGTTGAGCAATATTCTTCGATTCATACATGGGAAAGGGGGCACTGTATTCAAAGATGACTCTGATAAGAGAAATGCACAATGGCAAGATGATTTTTTTTTTTAGATCTTGAGGATATTCCCTTGGAAATTAATTAGGCAATATACAAGGATTTCCTCAATATGGAGGAAACATGATAAACAAATGAGAAGGAATTGTCTGCGTAAGTAAGCAGATCTATTGTGACCACATCTGTCTGAAGAGGAGTCCCATTTATTAAATATGAGGTGATAAAAAATTTTTTGACAAACACTACTATGATGCACTTCTTTGCATTTACATTAAGAGTATTTTCAGCACACCAGCTATTTGTGTATTCTAGCATTTGAAATTAACCCAGTGACATGAGTGGGAATAGAATCTACAGCCTCCTGATCTTCCAGTGCCAAAGCTGAGTGCACTGCTTGTTGAGCCACTGACACTAATAAGCACAACCCTCAAATTTTGTTAGTTTCAAAACATCTTACTCCACAGTACAGAAGGACATCTGCTATCGATAATCTAATGCACACAGTTCAGTTTGGGCTACCAATTACAGCAGTTGACTGAAGCCATAACACTAGAATCATTCAAACAAGAACCAGCAAAATCTGCAGATCTGTGTCATTTTGTTTGAACACATCTGTATAACTCCAAACAAAACTCTCACTGGATGTCATTCCCCACCCAAGTCTCAATTGCTTTCATCTCTAACTTTTAAACTACCACACAACCAGTGCTCTCCTTACTTGTCCTTATTCTCACAACGAAATACAGTACATAACTCAATAATCAAACTCAACATTGCTCCACAGGATTTATTAAAATAGCTCCTGCAAAGTGGCGCCATCTACTGTCAGAAATCAAGAATGAAATAGAATATGCACACCAGATTAAAACTGATAGCACACCTCATAGATACTTAACGTAGTGAATGTTTTGATGACAAACACTAACTTCCAAGGCACCCACATCATCAACCAGTGTCTAGTCATGAAGAATTCATAGACAAGCCAAAGTAATATGCTAAAAAGCTAATTATCATGTAAATATGACATATAATAATTTCAGTGATTAGATATATTTTAAATACTAATCTATTTAACTCACTTAATATTTGCATGTAGAAACACTTAAAGTGCATTTAATCCTACTGATACTAAGTATTTAAAAACATATGTTAAAACAATGAGTGTGTCTTCGTCATAGTATTTTGTAGTTTACAACAGAAATCAGTTTGAGTCAAAATATTCTGTTGTTTACTATAGCACCCAACTGTGTTATGCATAGCAATTCCACTGCCACGAAATCTTTGCTCAGATCTAACATGCAATTTTTGAAGACTAACTTAGACAATGTCATTAGTCATACAAGCCCTGCTTCCAGCTTGTGAGTGAAAAAGTCCACTGACCAGTCAATCCACCTGGTTAACAGACAGCTAGACACGACATACAAATATATATATAGAAAGATAAATAGGTAAATAGACAGAAAACCTTGATATGATGTAATGTCCTTTGACCAATAACTCCACTATCTTAGTATTCTCTGCAGTTTGAAATTACTCTCCAAGCTTGGTGTCTAAACTCAATGAGTGCCTTAGTTCCCTAATCAGCTTTGCTTTCTTGGCTACACAGGATATGGCCTCTGCTCTTCGTTTTTTTTTTTTTTTTGTTCTTTTTCTTTTTATCTGATAATGCATTTCCTTCACAAGTATTGCAACACTACTCCATGCTGGAAACTGCACTGTGGCTTACTCCGGTCTCCATCCCAGGAAGTTTGGACTGTAATCTATTGATTTCAGACCTTCTATGGTATTAGGACTTTTCGAAAGATAGTTCTTGTACTTCTGCAAAGTTTTTATCATTATATTCCAATTTTTATGACACAAGTGCCCAAGTGCTTTAATTATTTTTTCCTCTCTACATTTTTGGGGACTTTTTCATAAAAATATTTGAGTCCTACTGGATGTTATTTTACAGCATTCTAACATACATTGTACTTTAAAGAAACTCCTTGCATTGATCAGAGGTGTTAATCTGTTCACATCTACTCAGTGTTACTTATTACTGCCTACTTGTAATCTACACAGCTGAGTGTTTTGAACATTAGAGAATCAGGGCATTTTTAGCAGTGTTTTTCTATGTTTTATCTTCATTACTTCTACAATAATTTCAGCCTCCATAACTGCTGCTTGCCATGACTGCAACCAGCAGCCTTCTTCTAGGCAGTGCTATGAAATTGTTTAACTGACTGCTGTGCTTCAGCAAAGTTAACTGTACAGCTGTTTTTTTTTAGACTGTACTAATTCCCAGGTTTATAAATTAATCTAGTGTTAATAGGTCCTACAGCCATCTAGAAAACACTGACACCATAAAATGTGGATTCAAATTTTACTTCCAATCCAAATATCCAGTTTTTCCTTAAATATTACTAAATTATCAGATGTCATCAAAGTGTGTGGCAATCCGTTCCAAATTGTAAGAGTCACTTCGGTTATAAATGTATTTCTTAAAGAGGACCTGTGTATTTGCAAACAAAGTTTAGAACTTTTCTGTTTGTGAGTTAAATGGTTTCACTAAGGCATGCAGATGCTCATCATTTAATGTTTTAAACACTAAAATTGCCTTCTCTCAAAATTATTTGTAATGTAATGTATATAAATGTAATTTTGCACATCTGTTTTGATATCTCAGATCCAAAATTATGAGAAGATATCTGCTCAATTTCTTTTGTTTAGATTCCAGCTTTTGTAACTGAGTGCTGCAGTACATGCAAGATGCAGTGCTATGTTCTAGAACTGGTCTTATATAAGTTGCGTATAACTGAAACTTATTCCTTTCATCTCTAAGTGAAATGGATTTTAACACGAGTCCCTTGTAGCACACTGCTCTAAATCTAATACATTAACGTTTTTTTTTTTTTTTCAAATGTAACTTTACAGGTAATTATGGCACCAAGATATTTCTTCTCTGACTCGTCCAGTATTAAAGGCTATCTTAGAGTCTGTGTACCAAAACGCATCACTTGACATTTATCAGTGTTATACTTGACACTATAAGTATGTGCCTAATCTGAGAAATCACATAGGTACCCATTTATTACATACATATCATTATCAGAAACTGTAACAATTCCAATTTTGCAGTTGTCTGTGCACTTAAGTATCCAACAGGATTTGTGGGAAGGTATAGTAGAAATTTATTTTTATTTATTTTATTTACTTAATTAATTTTATTTTGCTTTCATTTCCTGGCTGGGTTTAGTCAAAAACCTTTTTCAGCAGAGGCCTGGGGAGAAAAACTTCAACATATTACAAACATTTTTAAACACATATTCAATAATATACATGAGCAGAGTTAGCCTCAGAATTGTGGTGGGGTATGATTTTCATTGCACCCAGATGACTTTGCTTATAATCTTCCTAAATTATAAGTGACACTTTTATCATAACTGGTTGTATTATTTGTATCACTGCTTGCTAGGTCTGGTAACTGCCATCCTAAGGCCCTACTTTTTATTTCTGTGTTACTGTGTGATTTCAGTGTACTGTATCCCAGTCATACTCAAACTATTGTGTTTTTCTCGCTTTTTAGATTCTTTTGGTACTATGATGACTTCAGGAAACATAACAGGTAGTTGTTCAATTAAATCCATAAACAATGTAACATTAAAATCTGAAGAGGAACAAGTAAGATTATCTGCAACTTGTGCCTGAACTATTTCTTCTGTTATATGATTTATTTCAAGCAGTTTATTCTCCAAAGTGACTGCTACATTAGATAAAGTTCCATGCAGAAGTGGGATATCAAATTCTGCAATGTCACATATAATATGGCTGACCTAAGTTAGTAATGTATCAATGTCTAGGGAATCATAGCTGCTTGATTGAATAAGATGCTTGTTTTTTTTTTGACTTTCTAAAGGAAAAAGTACATAGGTGTTTTCATCTATTTATACCTAGTATAGACACAGAATACGTAATAGGTTTATTATTTTTGCATTTAAAAGTGTTCTTTGGTGCTAAATCAGGTTTTGAGCTAATTTTATTGCCTGAAGAATTACTGTTCTGAAATGGGTCTGTATGGAAGATGTATTTATATATTCTCTACTGTAAATAGTTATATCTAAGTTGTCATTTCTATTGTCTTGTGAATCAATACTCTGACAGACCTCTTTATTTGAAAATTCAACTGTATCTTCCTTTCTGGATTCAGAAAAAGTAATAACAGTATATGATAATGTTCCATGTCTGTATGGACAGTCTACAATGTTATCAGCTGATTTTCTCTCTAGTATATTACACAATTGTTCAAACTTAGTACAGTTTAAACATAATTGTTCTGATTATGTGTTTTTATATGCATTTCACACAGTATACACCCTACAAGAAATTTGTACTTTTTTAAATCTTCAACAGCATAACTATTGAGTATGTTCATTGCTTTAACTCAAGTGCAAAACCCTGCTTAGAAAAATGCAGGACTATAAACGCATCAGACAAACTACAACTGTATACAGTAATAAGTCATCATTATGCAACAGTGTAAATACTGCAAGAGATGTTGCAATATGAATTTGTTCTCTGGTCAGAGTGAACACTAATGTAGCATACAAAGTAGACCTCAGACCATTCATATGGTCTGTATGTTAACTAAAACAAAGATTAATAACAGATGTTTTAATATGGATGCTGTCACTCCTTCATCTTTATTACATATAATAAGAAGGCTTGGGGTTTCGTTTACATGCTTTAATATATACAAACACATCAGGATGAATAGCAGTATCTTTAAATACCAACAAACTAACTAACAAACAGAACTTACATACATACATGTTCACATCTCAACAGCTAACTACAAAATGGCAGTCAGGCATGCACATGCTCAGTATTTATACTGCACTGCAAGCCCTTGGATAGCTTCTTAAAGGTATATACGCACATATTGATCTACAGATGCTACAATCAAAAGTAATATAGTTGACTTCAACAATATTAATAAATGCAATAAATGCAGCAATATATCTTTGTTCTCAGACCAGAATAAACTCAGCTGTGACATAAAGTAAGGACCATTTAATAATCCAGATATAACTAAGACATGCACCTAACAACAGATATATCATTATCTGTTGTTAACTGGCAATACTACAACTCTAATCACATGTCAAAATAAACAATGACAGAGTCTCACCAAGTAATAATAATAACTTCTAAAATGGTGCAGCAACTTAGTAAAAGATTCACAAAATATACAATGACAAAGCCTCTCCAAGTAATCAAAAATAATACTAATAATATCTAAAATTACTCAACAACTTAGTGCAACAATAGTCAATTCTGGGCTGTACAGACAATCTTAAAATGGTCCCTAGAGTCAACTGGTAAAACTGTAAACAACACTACACTTAGATGGAACAAGACTTTGGATTAGGGTTGAAAATACTAAACTACACCAAATAAAAACAAGATAATATAAAAGAGATAGAAAGACATCATAACCCTATGTCCACTGAGTGATTACGCAGAATAGCTATCACTCAAAAATGTGTGATACACCTTTTGTAAATTGCAAAAACCACAATGAGTTATATGGTATCTCATGGTTCACCATAAATATTAATAACTGAAATAATATTTATGTACTGCCAAGGTTACTGACAGAACAGCCACAGGCACAGTAACTATATGTCTTTAAAGTCGCTGTGAAGATTGATGTTACGAATGAAATTCAAATAATTTTATAATAAGGTACCTGACTTACAATTTAAAATGGAGAATAATCATATAGACTTTCTGGATATGATCACTTGGTCTTTGCCTCTATACAATATGTGCGAAAGATATTCTTTCTCATGTCCACACAAAGGGGGCATGTTTTAAACATAAGCACAGTCTCATAGTTGCTGTTGAGCCCCTCAGCCACAACCTTACTCACTAGGAAAAAGAAATGAGTATATAAGGTTGGTGGCGGTATAATGGTTAAAGTACTTACCTCTCACACACACACACACGGTGCAGTTTTTGAGTTTCAACTTTGAGATGGAAATTGCTTTGCCATAAAATGGCCCACAAGGGCAGCGATTCTAGTACTTCCCTATATATATATATATATATATATATATACATACATATATATATATATATATATATATATATATATATATATATATATATAAATATATATAAATATATATATGTACATACATACACAGTGGATATAAACAGTGTACACACCCCTGTTAAATTGCCAGGTTTTTATGACATAAAAAAATGAGGCCACAGTAAATCACTTCAAAACTTTTCCACCTTTAATGTGACCTACAACTTGTACAATTCAATTGAAAAACAGACAAATCTGTTAGGGGAAAAATATAAAAAATAAAAAGCATACAATAAGCTGGTTGCATAAGTGTTCACACCCTTAAACTAATACTTTGTTGAAGCACCTTTTGACAGGGTGTGTGTTGCTCTATAAATAACGCATGCTCAGGGGTGTTCAGGCCCAATGCTACATCTGGGGGGGGGGGTCAAAACCTTTGGGCGTGTGTTATTTACCCAGTAACACACACCCTGTTGGGCACTGGTAATTAAGCAAGCAACAATGCCCAACAGGGTGTGTGTTAATCTGCAAACAACACACACCCAGGGGTGTTCTGAGGTTAGAAGTATTTCATTTAGAGAACTGGCTGTCTTTAAAATTGTTGTGTTTTACTTACTTATTTTTTATTACTATTTGTTATGTTTTTTTTATTTTTGATGTAAAATAGTTTCACATTTGCTGTAGTAAGGTAAATGATGTTGGAGGGAGTATTTTACGTCCAAAATATAAGATTTTCAAAAACTGTCCAGATATTTACCTCATTTTTTTGTCCCTTACTCATAAAATGTGTGGTTTGTTAATCACTGGGGACTGACATCACTAAATAATGGCATACATTTGAGTTTCAGACTTTATTTCCTTTAGAAAATACATACTAACACAAATTCTGTTATTCTAGCAACTTTCTATTTTTAAATCTGCCCCCCCCCTTCATTTTAGGCTTCATCCAGATTGTTTTACACTAAAAGATTGACAAGTATGCATACCTCTTAACTACTGCTGCCACTGCTCAATCTCTCTCTTTCTCGCACACAAACACACTTCTGATTTCATATATGCAAGCACATATACACTCACACATGCTGACAGTAACATAAACACACACACACACACACACACACACACACACACACACACACACACACACACACACACACACACACACACACATTTTCTTCCTTTCCTTTTTTAATGTTTCTTTTAATTTTACACTCGATAAACAGCAAAAGTGCTGCTTAGAAAGTATAAAATAATGACTCGATCTCATTCACTTTCATGCATGCATATGCTCACACACACAGACATACATGCACACTTTTTTTTTGCACTTGCTAAACAGAACTGCTTAGAGAGTGTAAAGTAATTGTGGCCATTAGGTTTTTACTGCCCGAGCTGCATGGCAGCTCAATACTTTGCTGTGAGGTGTCAGACCTGTTTTTCACTGGGTATTAGCTATATATTAACACCTTCCTTGAGTACATTCATTTTCCAGTCAGAGTGCCAGTATACAGGTTGCCCATTCTCTAAGCAGATGAAGCAAGCATAACTCTTTCAAGGTGCTCCCTAGAATAAATCTGAGTGAAACACTAGTTTTGGTTAAAAGTCATACATAAGGATGGGACTGTGTTTGCCTGCCAGTGATCCTATTTTATTTAGCAGCATGCTAATACTAAAAAGGGAACTGAAAAGGGTACAGGGCAAAAGAACATGCCTTCAGGGTAAACTATCTGCTTCAATATTACTAGTTTAGGGGATATTGCAATAAGTGAGCACTTTATCATGAGATTCATTTAGCACTACCCTCCTTCAATATGGGAGCCTAGCCTGAGAGTGTGAAAGAGCTAGTTATGTGCTGGAATGTTTCGAGGTTCTAGCTGTTGTTATGTGACGACAATGATGCTTAGATTATATAGCACACATACCAGTATGTACATGTTCTGTATTGCACAGCCTGATTTTTGCAACCTGAAGGTAGCATGGGTGAGGCAGAATTTTTTTCATACAGTCAAGACTGGTTTTAGTGTTTCTCCATTTTAAAGGAGAAATGAAGACTAGCGTGATGGATAAATAGGGATGGAGTGCAAAACAGTACATGATGATGACAAATCTAAGCTGTAATTGTTGGATTAGGGGAACAAGTAGGAGCTATGTATACCATTTATATATAGAAAACTTTCAGACAGAGAAGTAGAGGGAAACTGAATATCAGTAATGGTAAAAGGGTTGTGAGAAACCATTGGGAAGGGCTGTGTATGTCTGTATATGTATCTATTTATATAGAAAGATAGATAAATACAAACATATACACACGCAAATATATGTGTGTGTGTGTATGTGTGTGTGTGTGTGTGTGTGTGCGCGCGCGCGCACGTGTGCACATGTGTGTGCAAGTGTGCATGTGCTCATGTGAGCCTGCCGTGGAAAGTATTGTGCAACAAAGCATTTTTCCTGAACTTTCAAATTCTGCTACTGTTGCCCCAATTCCAAAACCTGCTCTTCGTCAACTCCTGGAATCCTACTTACCCAGCTCCTTTCTTTCACATCTATAAAAAATTCCTTGAAACATCAGTAACATTCTGTAGGCTATGCCTAATGTTTAACAAAATGCATGGGTCAGAAAGGGTGATAATACAACCACTGCTCTCCTGACCTTTACTGGATATATTGCCATCACATGACTCTAGACCTACTTACAGGAGTTGTTTTTATCAATGTAACAAAGGCCTTTAATTCTTCCCCTCATCAGATCTTGCTTGATTAACTGAGGTTATTCCTCAGCAGTTCTTTGGCATCTCAGTTGTTCAATGATTTTCTGCAAGAAAGTACAAAAAAGGTAGAAGTCGAACATACCCTATTATCTTCCTTCCCTACTAAATTATGTATTCTGCAAGGGTCAACATTAGGCTCACTTTTTATCTGAATTAATGTGTCTATCACTACCAAAGATTAATTAATGTATACTAAAAGCCTTATGCCACAGACTTCTGGCAAGGACACCAGCATGCCATTACCAGTGATACCTCCTTCCAAAAAGCCTAAAACCATGCTTTCTAGCCTACAAAAAATTATCCACGGTGAGAGATGGATGTTCGGCTTTTGGCATTGATGGGAACATTATTCAGTTTTTCTTGCTGTTTAAATCACCTGTGGTCAGGTTTGGCCCCTCTCTGACCTTCACTGTGTATGTCAGAAAAGCCATCTCAAAAACAAAACTTTAACTTATTGAAGCCTACAGCGCCTTCTTGTGTATACTTCCCAATAAAACCGATAGTTCATTATGCCATCCAGATATTTTGGGGGTCTGGCTTCTTAACTACCTAGCCACTAATAGGCAGAATTAGAAAGGGCAGGGACTTAGTAAAAACATGACACTAAAACTGAAAAATCTATGACGGTATGCAATAGAAATATTAATCACTGTTTGTTACCTATTATTCAATGTAAATGCCTTGTAGAGCTCCTTGGCCTGGGTTCTTCCACTTGATTGGGGAGGTGATTGGTTAAAAATGTTTGCTTTTTTTTTTTATAACTGAGAAACCTACATGCTGTTATGGGGTGTGGAGTGAAATAGAATGGTGAGAATCAGAAAAATTCATTGTCAATGTCCATTTATATCACACAATACTGGGAATATTGCTGTTTGTTGATAATTATAAAATTAATCAACATTTCCATATGTACTTAATACTTCAAAAAACAAGTGACTTATGAACTACTGCACTGGCATCAGGTGAAACCTTAGGATCATAGGAAGTTACTAGGTTATTGACCCTGAGGACCTTACAAGCCTAGCCAAGAATTTAACCCATGTTCCAACAAGGCAGCACCCTATGCCACTGTCCAGCAGGGACATAGATGGAATCCCAAGGGTGTATTTTCTGTTCCCCATCCAGTTATCCAGGTTGCGCTTAAAAAGGTTTAATGAAGTACTCTGCTTTACATGGAGAGGGAGTCTCTGGGACACAAATATGTCCCGCCAACAAGTCCTGTTGAAGTCAGAGACCAGGTTGAGGTCTCGCATGCAAGTTACTCAAGTGGAGCTTGACTTGCGGATATGCAGCAGTCCCACCAGGGTGGGGTCTGAGATCGCTTTGTATGCCAGACAGAGGTCACTTCTGAGGAGCCTGTAGGAGACTGAGTAGAGGGACAGGGCTTTTAGCCTGTCTGTGTAGGGTAAATGTTTGAGGCCCTGGATTATCTGGGTGAAGAATCTCTGTGGTCTCTCCAGCTGCTGCATGTGCTTTATGAGGTACATGCCGAAAGGGGCACTGTATTCAATAATCGGTCTTATAAGGGAAGAATACAGGGATGTTATAACCATCTTGCCCCTGGATGAGATACCCTTACTAATGATGTGGGCCATGTAGAAAGCTTTCCATACAATGAAGGCAATATGGTGGTCAAAAGTCAGTTTGCTGTCAACCTGGGTTCCCAAGTCCCTCATGACTGATTGAGTGCTTAGTGCATTATTATCAATGTGATCATTTGTGGGGATGTCATTCTCCCCAAAAGGGATGGATGATGCATTTTTTGGCATTTAGTTTGAGGCCATGTTTGCACCAGTCATTTGTTTGGGTGAGACCCTCTTGGAAGATGTCCACATCAATAGGGTAATTGATAACAGCACCCAGATTGCAGTCATCTGCAAACTTGGTCAGCCATAGCCCACTAGATTTGGCCTGCACCTCTGAGAAGTATATCCCAAACAGCAGAGGTCCCAACACCTATCAGTGAGATACATTGCTTGTTACGGGTCTACTACTTGAGGTGTCTTCCTCTATTTTGACTAGGTGTGTTCTATCAGTGAGCCAGTTTGCTACCCATCTGGGAACATGTGTATTGATGCCTAGTTGAGAGAGTTTATCCATTATACCTGAGTGAGGAATAGTATCAAAGGCCTTGGCCAGTTCAAAGTAGGCGATGTGGACACTCTTTCCCTCATCTATGGCCTTGGTGACTGTCTCAAAGTCGTCAACCAAATTTAACAGGCATGACATCCTCTTGACAAAACCAAACTGTGAGGGATCAAGTGTCTAGAGGTTGCCAATGTCCTTGTTAATGAGGTCCATGATAATCTGCTCCATGGCCTTGCAGATCAGGCTAGTTAGGCTGATGGGTCTATAATTTCCTGAATCGGCGAATGCTCCACCTTTGTGCAAAGGGATGACAGTAGCTGTCCTCCACTCAGCTGGGACAAAGCCAGTATTCAGGCTTTGGTTGAATAGGGTGCCTAATGGTGCTGCAAGTTCCTGTCTGAGTTCATGTAGGATGCAGCCTGGGATGTTATCGGGTCCCATGGAGGCTGTATTTTTTTACTTTGAGAGGACAGTGATGATTTGCTTCCTAGAGATAAGCGGAGGAGGGCAGGTACTGGGGATGTCCTGTTTTACTGATGGGGGACAGGGAAGTGAAGTTTTCACTGAACATGTTCTGCTGCAGGTTGGCTTTATCTACAGGGTTTATGTATGTGGTGTCCTTGAACACCAGTTCTGAGCAAATCTGGGTGCTTCCCTTGAGATTCTGGACATACATGAAGAAGGACTTATGATTGTCTTTAGTAGATGTGGCCAGTTTGGACTCGAAGTTTGCTTTGGAGGATTTCACTAGTGCTCTTATTTGTGTCTTCAGGCTAAGGAGAGATTGCTTCCAATAAAACACCTGCTCCTTCTTGGTCCTGGACAGCAATTTTTTCCTTTTATTATAGAGTTTATTTATTGTAGATGTCCACCAGATTTACTCTTCTTGAGGAGGAGGGGTTCATCCTGTCTAGTATTCCTGATTCTATGCAGCTATATAAATGCTCATATAGTACTTTGGTGTAAGTTTGGACATAAGTTCCAGTTTCTGTGGAGGAGGAGGGGGCTGTGAAGCTGTTTATACCTTCCCTCAGGAGGTTGTAATCAGCTTTGGAGAAGTTTTTTTGTTTGACCCTAGCTGGGGGGGGGGGGGTCAGGGGAGATGGTGACTTCTTAAGTGACTGCTTTGTGGTTGAATCTTATCAGGGATGATGACACTGTAGGGATGCTGCAGTGGCGACTCATATTGGTTAATTCCAAGTCCAAGATATTTTCCCCTCTTGTGGGGGTGTCAACCAACTGGTCCAAGATATTTGCTTTGATGAAATCAAGGAATCTCTTTGCATTTGTGTTTAGGCATGAGTATTTCTTCCATTCTTTGGTTGGATAGTTAAAGTCACCCAGGATCAGGGTAAAGGGTTGAATCTTGATAGATTCCAAGAAGTCCAGATAGGTGGAGTGGGCATCTTGAGTCAGAGTTGGAGGCCTGTAGCTAGCTATGATTTGAATAGGGGTTTTGTCACTTGTTAACTTCACCTGGAGTATTTCCTGTGCATCATACTGTTTGACCAGCCTAGAGGTGTGTATGTCTTTTATATATATTGCAACTCCACCTCATTTTCTTTTGCTGTCCACAGACTGAGGTATGAATGAATGACAGGATAAGTAACTGGGTATGGCTTGGGTGATCTCCACAGCTTTGAACCAGGTTTCTGTGACTGCACAAATGTCAGCTTCTTACAGGGTTAAGAATGCTTGCAATGAGTGCAGTTTCATGTTTAAACTCCTAGTGTTTAGCAGCATAACCTTTAATTTACGTTTTGATGAAAATTTTCATGCTGGTAGTTTTGACCTCATGGCATTGCCTAAAAAAGGCACTATGGGGGAGGCAAAAGCCTTTGCCAGGAGCCTGAAACCCAAAGGAGACAGATGCAGGCCATCTGTGGCAAAACATCATGGCTTGTCAATCATGTCATCCCAGGCTGTCAGGTACTGGATCCCCTTTGAATGACACCAGAAACTAAGCCAGTTGTTAAAGTCAATCATTTTCTGTTTGTATTGAGGCATCATTCTGGGTGATGGTAGAATGCTGCTTAAGGCTAGGAACATACCTGCCTGGGACACATGCTGAGCGAGTTCGATCATGTCTGTCTTCATATAGCCCAGGGAAGTACGTCTCAAGTCATTCACTCCAACATGGACTATGACAGAGTCATAACAGTACCTGTTGAGAGACTTGAGTGCATTGGTGATATGGTGGATTCTGGCACCCGACAAACAACTAACAGTGACTTTCTCCTTATCCGGCCTGGTAAGGGGCACATCTGTGTGTCTCACAATGAAGTCTCCTATGACTAATATATTGGGTTTATGTTATGTTATTTATGTTTAAATATTGTTAAAGAAAATTGTCACTGACTCTATACTATAAACTGCACATCTTGAGAAATATTCAGTGTTATATTGCTAATTATTTTGCACATGAACACAGCCTGAGATGTCATCTGGTCCCATGAATGCTGTATTCTTAGCTTTGGACAGTGTGGTTTCTATCTGTGTGGCCGTGATTACCGGAATTTGGCAATCTTATGGCATTGAGATGGGCCCTTTAGGGGGTGAGAGGGCGGTGAAGTTGGCACTAAATCAATCTGCCAGGATATTGGCAATATCCTTGGGATCAGTATATTTAATGCCATTCTGTTGTAGCTCAGAGCAGATCTGAGCATTGCCATTCAGATTCTTGACATAACTATAGAATGGCTTGTGTCTGTCTTTGGAATATTTAGCAATTTTATTTTCGTAACTAGCTTTGGAGGATTTTATGAGGGATCTCAGCATCTTACTGAGGCTGGTAAGGGAGTTTTTTGCATGCTGGGATTTTCCTCTTTTCTGCAACAATTTCTTTCTTCTGTTGTATAGTTTGTTTATGGCAGGGGACTAACCAGATTGGCTTCCTTTTTTGGAGGAGAGCATCTTGGTTCTACTTGGGATGGCACGATTCATGCATGAGTAGATGTGCTCATACAGTGCCTTAGTGTAGGATTCAGCAGTCGAACTTTCATCTCCTATCTGCATGTGTGTCATGAAGTTTGTAACTTCTGACTTGAGTAGCATGAAGCTGGCTTTGGAGAAGTTTTTTTAAGGAGGTTCCCTTACTGGGGGGTGGGGGTGGGATGTGGATGTCAAGGGTGATTAGCTTAGCAGATTAGATGGCAGGGTAGTTGAAATCACCCAGTATTAGGGTTTTTGGTTGTATCTTAATATTTTCCAGTATGTTTAGAAAGGTGTAGTGAGAATCATGGGGCATGGTGGGGGATCTGTAGCAAGCTACAATTTGGATTGCAGTCTTATCTAGTGTTAGTTGCACCTGGAGAATTTCAGATACATTGTGTTGGGCAACTAGCCTGGAGGTGTGAATATCCTTGGTGAATATGGACACTCCTCCACCTTTAGTGTTTCGTTCCTGGTTTGGTGGCCGAAAAGTGTGGCAAGAGTTGTAGCCTGGTATTGCAGGGGTGCTCTCTGGAGCCTTGAACCAGGTCTCAGTTACTGCACAGATATCGATGTTCTCCATTTTTAGGAGTGCCTCGAGAGAATGCATTTTGAGGCTTAGACTTCTAGCATTGAGTAGCATTACTTTCAGATTTTGCATGCTTGTATTTGTTACGGTGGTGGTTTTGTCCATTGAACCTTGCCTAAAAGAGGCACTATAGGGGTGGCAAGAGCTTTAGCCAGCAACCTGAATCCCAGGGGCAACAGGTACAGACCATCTCTGGCAAAGCATCATGGTTTGTCGATCATGTCTTCCCAGGCAGACAAATACTAGATCCCCTTTGAATGACACCAGAAGCTTAACCAGTTGTTGAAGTCAATCATTTTGTCATTATACTGTGGTATCATTCTGGACGAAGGCAAGATGCTACTCAGGGCTATGGTCATACCTGCCTGGGCCACATGATCCGAGAGCTCTTCCATGTCTCTTTTCATGTAGTCCAGGGAGGTACGTCTCAAGTCATTCACTCCAACATGAACAATGACAGAGTTGTATTTGTACTTGCTGTGGAGTGACTTGAGTGCATGCATTATGTGGCGGATCCTGGCACCCAACAGGCAGCTGACTGTAATTTTCTCCTTGTTCAACCTGGTGAGTGGGACATCAGTGTGCCTAACTATAGAATCACCTATGACTAAAGTGAAATGAATGGCAAGAAAATGAAGTTATACAAGAGAAAGCACTAGAAGAATGTTTTATACAAGAAAATGTAAAAAAAAAAAAAAAAAAAAAAAAAGATGTGACTGATAAAGAGTATGTACATAAAGTTAAAGAAAGCAACAAGGAAAAAGAAACAGAGGAGTTACATGAGGAAGAAGCTAACTGGCGTATAGTAAGAAATAAAAAGAATTTGATAGTGAAAAGTGTTAAAGAAAGGAAAAGAAAATTCAAAAATATAATGCTTAGAGAAAATAAGATAGGAAAGTTATAACATTTTATTATATTAACTGTTCTTAAAAGCTGAAAATATTAGCTTTAAATGTGAACAGTATGAAAAATCTTAAAAGGAGAATAGATATATTACAATGGTGTGCTTGAGTAGATGCACATATTATTGTTTTAGAAGTTATCAGATTATTAACAAAGGAAGAAGGATTACAAACTGAAAAACTTTAGCATGGTGCAGTAGTTTGGAACATGGGGAAAGAAACCTGTCTGCGCATATTTATATTATGTCAAGAAAGCATTAAAATATTAGATGTAACTATAGTGGAATTAGGAAGAATTGTGATAATAGACGAGAGATGGAAAGCTATGTGTATATAATTATAGCATATGTTACAAAAAAAGAGAGAAATGATGTTTAAAAATATTCTTGAATATGTTTTTGTAAACATGGACTTTATAGTTGTAGGTGATTTTAACTGTAACTTAAGAAAAAATAAGAGCAATCGTGATGTTAAAAAGGTTAAAGAAATTATGAAAAGTGGAAAATTAAGTGTATGGGAGAATAATCACTGAACTTACTAAAGGAATGAAATTAGAACACAAATTGATTATTTTTTTAAATATCTGAGAGTTTAAAAGTTAAAAAATGGAATAAGTATGCTGGATTTTAAGATCATGTGGCTATATGGGTTAAAGTACAGGAAATGAAAAATCATATAATATGAGAGTGTTTTATGAGAACTGGACTGTTTGGTGGCTTGATTTTAAAGAGAAACATAAAAAAGTGTTTTAGAATCTATACGGAAAAAAGAAAAAAATGGAAAGGAGAAATATAAAATATTGAGTCAAGAAATATTTAGAAATGTATTAGAGAAGAAAATCTCCTTTTATGAAAAAGAAGGGTAAATATATATAATGGCTCAAATTAAAATGAACAACTTGTTATATAAACAAAAATATTGTTTGCTAGGAAAAATAGAAGAGGTAGCACCATTTCTGATTCAAATAATAAAAGAAGGAAAAATAATATGAGAACTAAAGAATAAGGAAGATAAGCTAATAAGACAGCAAGAGGGAATATTTGAAATAATTAAAAAATATGTATTGCAATTATTTGTTAAAAGAGGAGATAACATAGAACAAGTTTAGAGAAGAGAAAAATTAAATAATGAAAATAATGAGTATTTAGAGAAAAAATAGCTATGAAAGAATTATATGAAATCCTAAAAGATATTAACATGAATTCTGCAACAGGACAGGACACAATTTAATATGGTGTGTATAAAGAAATAAAAGAGTGGGAAAATCATTTTATAGAAGTTATGAATGAATGATAATAAACTGGAATTAAAGAGAAAGAGATATGTACAAGAATTATAAAATTTATATTTAAAAAAAGGAAAGAGGAGATAAAAATTGGAGACCTATAATGTTGAATAATGCAGATTATAAAAGTTTTATGAGAATAACAAAAAGGTTAAAAAATGAGAATATATTGCCAAATGTATTCCAAAGAAAAGGTAAAGAAAATCAAGAGTTATTATGGATAATAACAGAAATAATTGATGATATCATATATAAAAATGTAGAAATGAAGGTTATGATAGGAGATATAAGTAAAGCCTATGATAATATTCAATATAAATCATTATGGGGAATTTTGCATGCATATAATGTAAGCAAAAAATACTACAAATAATGCAATCTGTTAATGAAAGGAACTATGTGTAACTAAATGTAAATAGCTGGATTGGGGAAGAAATAAAAATAGAATATAAAATAAAGCAGGGCTGTCCATCTACTAGTATAATTTTCCCATTAGTAATGAATGTTATAATGAAGGAAATTAATAAAATGTCAAGTACTGGTAGATACAAAATGATGAAGGAAGTACAGTTGCCAATAATGTTTAATTAGATGGATGATATTGTATTAACTGTTAAAAATGAAGTATGGATGGAAGAAGTAAATAAAAAAATAAGTATAAATAAAAAAATTGGTTTAAATATAAATAAAGAGAAAAGTAAAGGATCTGGTTTTAAAGGTATGATAAGAGGTATTGAGTTCAATGAAAAAAAAAATATATATATATATATATATATATATATATATATATTTGAGAGAAATGAATGCAGGCAACAATTTCAAAGAAATAAAATGAAAGGTTATTTTTTGGAAATCATATAGATTTTTATACAGAAAAAAGCACATGAACACAATGGTAATGGGGGAAATTGCTTATGTTGCTAATATGTATATGATTTCTATTAAGTATGAAAAGAAATTAATGATGATTTTATTTTCATTTATATGAGACTCTAGACTGAATCCAGTCAAGAGGTGGATTTTATATATGAAAGAAGAGCAAGGAGGCTTGGGTTTAATAAATCCAACAGTATATGCTGCATCTTTAATTTTATATAAGGTATTAAAAAGAATTATTAAGGAAAATAAAAACTTGATAGAAATTATACTACATTATAAACATAAAGAATTGTGGGAATGAATGGGAGTTAAAAAAGAAGTAAAATAATTGTGAATGAAGAAATGAAAGAATACCAAGATAAAATTGTGTTATGGAAAATGAAAAAGAACATATGTTAGAAAAATAGAAAGGAATGGTACTTAAATATTATGAAACCATTTTGTTGCATTGATCTGTTAAATATTTAGAAACAGATAAAAAAAGCCATAATGATAAGATATAATAACTATAAAAAGATTAAAGAATGTTGTGACGCCCGTGCTCTGGGCCAGTAATCAAGGAACCTCAATCCCCACCACTAACACCAGTGAGGGGCATCCACATTGGGAAGGATAACAAGTACACACACAGTAAAGTCCCAATTTCCCTTAGGAGCACACAGAGATAACAGTCAGTCTGGGGGTGGTTTCTCCCTTTCTCTCCAGATCCCCATTAAGACTCCCCACTGACACAGCTATAGGGTGCAGGTCTCAGCCTAGTAGTCAAGCTAAAACCTCCAGCACCCTCTCTGTCCAACCAGTGCTTCGTGTCCCTGCCCAAGTAGCTGACACACACACACACACACACACACACACACACACACACACACACACACACACACACACACATACACACTCTTTAAGATATGAGTTATATACGAACACACAGATACTCCTCGGGATGGCTGGCACAGGTTCTCCAGCTATGCCCCTTCCTGCCAGTCTATAAGGTAGTACCAGCTGCCACCAACCACTGATATCAGCTACTAATAAGCCCCTTACCAAAGGGTGACAAATTTTACTGTGCAATATTATTGTCCAAATAGTAAGTTTGACTGAGCAGCAAGACTAATGGAGTGGCTTTGTACAGTATCACTATATACATGCAATGTACTCTAGATCTTAAATTATCTCTGCACAAAACAGCCACAGTTGAAAGGCTTAAAATTATTTAATAATAAATAATAAAAATACAAGACAATACTTCTTACTACACAGTACTAGTCAAGAGTTCAGAGATCACAGGAAAATGTTTAAAATACAGTACAATAGTTCTGACATAAATAGAGAACACAGCTAGGCTAAACGTACTATTTTCTATCTTTTCCTAAGAGCAATCACAGTTATAAATAAACTCACATATAGAGCAAAAGCAGAGTACTGGTGAGTTGTTGTCAGCTTTAAACAAAATCCAAAATGCTCTCTCTCTGCCTCTGAGAAAGTTCTTTAAATTGATAATACATCCTGCCGACTCATTTTAGATTACATCATTATTAACAATTCTTTGGTTTCCCAGGCTAACAGAAACTCTACATTAACATTTCTTAGTAAGCTTGCACCTGATCAGGAAATCACAGTAATTAAAGACATTACGTATGTAAAATCTAGCAATTAACTCTGGTCTCAAAACTACAGAATAAATCTGCTGGTTTAGACACCACGGCTCCGAGTTTGAGATCAGTCATACAAGGCTTGACTTATCAGCTTTCTTCCAGCAGAGTGCACTGTTGTTAAATGTTTGACATTCAGCATTTAACACAATTTTCTTCTATTTAAGAGAACAAGCCTGTGGCTTATATTAATATTTACAAATTACATAATTATCTACAAAATTCTATCTAGCTAGGCTGGTAGCCTTTACATATCTTTACAAATGTAATGATTTTTTATGGAGATTGTCTATTAGAAAATTGGTGGTTAAGGCAAATATGCCATACAAAAAAAAGAAAGATAGAATATGTAGTAAATGTGGAGAATTTAAGACTAACGAGCACGTGCTTTTGAAATGTGAAAGAGTTAATAATTTGTGGAAAGAAATGTGTAAACATAATAAAGTGAAAAGTATGTTAAAATGTGAGCAAATAAACATAGACCCAATAGAATTTTATTATTATGGAGCATGAAAACAGGAAGAATTGAAAGAATGGACAGAGCAATATTTTATGTTTCATGGACTATATGGAATGAGAAACTGACTGAAATCAAATAGAATGGAAAATGGATTTTGATAAAGATTCTGGAGAAAATAATGATTTGGTTGTGGATAAAAGAGTGAGGGTGGATGCTTAAATTGAAGCTTATAATGTAGGGAGATTTGTAAAGAGTTGTAAATAATGTAAATATGTAAATAATATGGAATGTATACATCAATAAAAAAACCATACTCTTTTCAATAGGTGTCATGGGATTGCATATAAATACCTACTTAAGCTACCACAAGCTCAAGCAGATGGGGCCTCAGTTTAACATCTTATCTGAAAGATCTTTTTTGTATCCCTGTAAGAATTTGTGATCTCAGTTTACTGGGAAATACTACTTTTGTCATCTCTGAGCATTAAAGTCTGGACACATTTTATATTTTCCTTGAAAGAAAACAGGACTGTATTGTTTTCCTTTGTCAAGATTTTTGGTAAGGTCATCACTGGATCAAAAGGTTGGAAAAAATGCATCTCAGAGTATCTAGAACCCCATGGCTTAATTCAGTTATTTTAGTGTAGTCTTGACCAGTCTTCCTGTTCAGTTTAAAACAAGATGTGGAAACAAAAGAGAGAAGTCAACCAGATGGTGAGATGTGTCTTTAAATAATTAAATATTGTACTCATGCTTACTGCAGTTGTTTTACAAAACTGGAAATAAAAACAGCTGGTCCTTCACCACAGATAATTTGAGAAGTACTGTTCTAATAGATTATTGAAGTAGCATAGATAATTGTTGAAGTAGCCTAAGCTTTATGGGTTATATGCTGCCAAGGATATGACCACTGGCCAGCTTTCAAAGCATCAGGGCAATTCCTATGCACCTTAACTGCACCAGGGCTTAAGGAGAGAAACATAAATGTAGTGGTTAGGCCTCCAAAAGCTTCAAAGCTTTCTTGTTTCAAGAAGGGAGGCCACAGGCTTGAAAGGAAACAGCTAGGAAAAGAAAAAAAATCAATATATAACCCATGCAGCTATATACAAAAGATTATATGCATCCACACCCTGACAATAGAGCAAAAACAGAACAAGAAGTAGTGGAAAGCTACTGCAACAGTGATCTATCAGAACATCTACTGTTACGGCATGTTTACTTACACAACTGTATTATGTTCACCATTACACTACTGATGTAGTAGCCTAAGCTATATGGTTAGATTACCAAAGCTTAAAACTATATAGTAAGATGGAAGGAATTCAAGAATCCAAGAACCACTGGAGAGTGTGCCTAACAAAGCTTGCTCTAGACTTGGAAAAGGATTCCAGTTTCTAATGCTTTGTAAATGTATATACTAAGGAGCAACTTGCTGCCCTTAACGTACTTCTAAAGTTAACTTTTTTCAAAAAGCCACAGTAGAAGCTAAAGCCCTGGTTTAGGGCCTGCCTGTAAAAGACTGGTTATGGTGAGAATAGCAGAAAGAAATAGCATAAGACAAACATTTAGAAATTGTCTGTTTTGACACGGGTTCTCCTTTCTTCTTGCTTTCATAGAAAACAAACAAACAGCTGAAAGGCCGTTCTGAAGGCTTTTGTTCTGCCTAAGTAGTATCTGAGCTTCCAGTGGATAGCCATAGTATTTAAGATTTTCTCTCCCTTGTTTTTAGGCTTGGGAATGGATACAGGGAGATTGAAAGATAGGCTCAAGGTAAAATATAAAACCACTATAGGCATAAAAGGATTTGTTCTTAAACAATATTTTTACATAAAATGTGGTAGGGTTGACTCACCAAAAGAGCTTGTAACTCAGCAGTAAGTAAAGGCAAGTTAAGAACTTCGAAGCTGTCTTGTGAGCTGGGTCAAATGGAAGACGTGCTAGTTTTTCAAACAAAGATTTAAGATCCTAAGGGGAAGCCAACTGTTTTGTAGGGATATGGATATGTATAACCCTATTCAAAAACTGTGTGCTTACACAGCATGGAGAAAGAAAGGGCCTAAGGGCAAAGAAGTAGAGATGGCCAAAAGATAAATCTTGGCAGAAGAGTAAGAAAGGCCGGACAGTAATAACTTACATAAATATTTTAGAACTAGAGGCATGTGGATCTTGAAAGTGTTGTAGTTCTTACTATGGCACTAACCAGAAAACTTTTTCCACTTACACATACATGATTTCCTAATAGCAGATTTTTTTAGCCTCCTTTAGTTCATGCTGTATGTCCTCAGAGAAAAAATGTTGAAAAGGTACCACAACTCTTGTCATCCAGGCTGTCAACTGAAACATTTTCAAGTTATGGTGAATCAAACAACCTCTGTCTTAATGTGTGTAAATCCAATCTGTGCTAGAAAATGGTGATGATTGTTCTTAGACATTTTCAAAAGAGCCAAAAGGGGGTCACCACAATTATGTTTGCAGAGTCTTTCTGGATCTTTAGAAGAATCCTGTATATTAGTGGATAGGGTGCAAAGATATATAGGGCAATTATTGCCCATGGGAATGAGAAAGCATATGTCTTCCAGGCCTGTTTGCAAAGAATCTTGAAAGAAGGCAAAAATATCTTTCTTGCAGTTGGATCAATTCCTGGAAGACCCCAAGTGATATTTTCCATTCGGGAGGATCTACCTTGATCTTACTCAGCTTTTATGCTATAGCGATTTGCCCTGATGGAATGTAAGAAGCCTTAAAAGTCAAACTTGGGCTGAACTGCTAATTCCCAGGACACCATGGAAAGTCTTCACAGAGGGTAAGGTCTGATTCACCCTTGTTTGTTATCACATCACTGTGGTGTTGTCTGTGATAACTTGCAGAGATCCTGGTGACCAGAGAGTATTTAAAAACTTTAAAGCATTAATTACCACCAGCACCTCTTTGACTTGTATGTTCTTTTGTCTGTCCTGTTTGTTCTACAGACCTTGCACTATCACCCCTTTCAAAATAGCCCCAAAGCAAAGTCTGAGACATCTGAGATGGAGGCAGAAGGGAGAAGAGCAGACCAGGATTGAGAGACAACTGGCCTAGACACCACAATAATTTCTTTCTTACAAATCCTAGCATTGGAATCTGACAACATTAAGAGTGACAATGTTGGGACCAAACTTACCTGAAGTATGATTGAGTTTTTCACATATGAAGTCTGTCCAATGGAATCATAATATTCATAGATACTATGAAACCCAGAATCCTGATAAATTCTTAGGCAGATGTCACAGACTGGTTGGAAATACTCAGGAAGTTTTCTCTGTACTGCTCTGCATTGTCTTGAAGAAGAAAGGCCCTACCTAAGGAAGTATACAGAAATCATCCTAGAAGATCTATCCCGTGTGAAGAGATTACAGGTGATGTCTGTAAGTTCAGTTCAAATCTGAGAAGGAGTTTTTGACACATCCCAAAGAATCTTGACAACTGTAAAAAAGAGTCATCAAATATAAGATAACCCTCCAGATATAGAAACATGCATATGCATGAAGTCTGCAGTAAGCAGTTACTGGAGTCAGAAACTTTCTAAATATGATTGGTGCAGTAGTTACACCAAAAAGAAAGACAAAAAACTGATAATATGAGCCAGATATAGAAAACCTTTAAAACGTCTGAATTATTTATCAATAGGAATGTGAAGACAATATTTTTTACATTTAATGTTAGAGTGAAACTGATGGAGGGAGGGATGAATGGTAACAAGGTTTGGAAGGATGGCAT
The DNA here is from genome assembly GCF_019279795.1 of Protopterus annectens. Classification (NCBI taxonomy): domain Eukaryota; kingdom Metazoa; phylum Chordata; order Ceratodontiformes; family Protopteridae; genus Protopterus; species Protopterus annectens. The sequence goes on along the minus strand of NC_056733.1, from coordinate 1,179,137,758 downwards.
TATGAGCTGTGGGACCTTGATAAAGGGTATGAGAAAGGAGAGGTCTAGAACTAGTCTCCAAATTTACTCTTTTTTTGGCACCTAAAACCTCTTTGAATAAAAGCATTTGCCTTTCTGATATGGAGGCACTAATTATACATATTGAGATAACATGTCAGCCGAAACTGGAGGAAAATGAGAAAGAATCCCATGAAAGAAGGCATCCAATTGCCATAAGTAACTTTGCTGAATGATTTTCAGATCTTATCTGTCTGAGATAATCTGATGCCACTGGGAAAGATGAAGGCCTGGTGAGAGGGATAGATTGCCAGGGTGGGGCTGGACAAGACTTGAGGCATGTAGTCATTCTGAATTTTAGTACTGTCCTTGGCTCTGGGAAGCTTTGGCCTTCTATTTTTGCATCTCCTTGTCATTGTTTTTTTACTATCCAGTTTTTAGTACCATGTTGCTTAAACTGTGTTTTAAAAAAGGATCCTGAACTGGAAAGAAATTTTCACTGAACTTAAGAAAGGAGGGGTGGAAATGTAGGTCCTCCTTCATCAAATCTTTTAAAGACCTTGCCAGCAGAAGGGCAAAACAAAATATCCTTCTCTAGGAGAAAATTAAAAATCTTAGTTTTATCATCTTCTGGCTAAAACCATAAAGTAAAGATGAAGAAATCCTCCCCCAGGCTACAATATAACAAAAAATGACAGAGTTTACAAAAAAAGTTGGAGGGGTTGCAATACTTTATAAAATCAGCCTGAAGGTCACCAGATATCTACATGGTCACCCCAGTTTTCCAAGCCGAGAAATAATTATCACCCTCCTCCACCTGAACAAGTACAAAACCATCTGCCTATCTGCCATCTATATTCTCCCAAGCAACAGCATTCCCATTCTTGAAGACATTATTCACTGGTTGTCCACTAATATAAATAAGGAAATCATCATAATGGGTTTCTTCAATATAGATATTTTACTACTTAACTCTGACTCATCCTCAGCCCTTTCTATTAACCTGTTCAGTTTCACCCAAGTAATCATCTGACCCACAAGAATCAAAACCACAGTAAAAGGCAGTCATTACTAGACTGGATCCTACTGTCCTTCAAACAAACTCGACTGTCTGTCTCCAGACACCATCAGTGATCATCTCACTACTATTGCCATTGGCAAACCATTCACAGCTCAAGATATGCAGTCCTAAAACAAGTACAGAAATGGTCTACCGTCAACAAAGATTCCTTTATTAATTACTTCTCCCATTATAACTGGAATACTTAAAAAAAACTAGATGTCAATGTTAACTAATTCAGTAACATACTTCTTAATATACTTAATGGGTTGGCAACACTCAGAACAAAAGGAACCAAAAGCAAGCTTTCCCCATGGCTCACTAAAGAAAGTGAACAGCTCATGGTAAACAGGGACAAGCCTGAAAAGCACGGAGTACAGTTAGAACACAACAAAAATGTTATATTTTCAGGCAATTTAAATTGCTGTAAGCAAAATGTCAAAGTAGACAAAACCACCTATTTCCATTCACTGCAAAGCAAACATCACCAGGACCCCAAACAATTCTGGACAACCATAAAATCACTACTATACAATGGTCAAACTACCATCCCACCCCACCCCAAACAACACCAACCCCATAGACGACAAATGTAACACATATTTCACTCAATTTGTCCTCTATTTGAATCAGATCCACCCTCCCTTCTCTATATCCCTGCCATCCATACTCAAAACACACTTCTTTTTCCTTTCAGACAATACCAACATCAGCTATCAAAAAGCACCTTCAAAAACTAAAAAAAAAACACTGCACCTGCTGCAGACATATTACCACCCGAATACTTCAAGATAGCAGCTGATGCCTTCATATATCCAGTACTAATACTCATAAATAGATCTAGCTCAGAAAACTATACCTCATCTATCTGGAAAAGATCTCATAGGAAACCACTTCACAAAGCAGGATCAGCCCCAGATATCTCCAGCTACCAACCAAGAGCAATCACCCCAATCTAGTATATTAAAAAAATGTATGCACTCTCAACTCCTAACCAATCTCAATAATAACAACAGCCTTTCCTGCACACAACATGTCTTTTGGTCTCACAACAACACAACAGCCCTTCTTAGTTTCTCCAAAACAATGAACAACAATATGAACAATGGCAATGTAGTATCCTTCCTTTTCTTGGACTTGTCAAAAGCATTTAACAGTTTCTGAGCAACTCCTACTTAATGAACAATCTTCTCCATCACTATCTCACACATCCCTTACCTGGTTCTCCAGCAATCTCTTAAACAGACAACAGAGCATAAAAGTGAATCAGGACCCCTCCCCCCTTTCCTCCACTGTGCCATTGGCGAACTACAAGGTTAAGTAAGACCAGTACTATCCAAATCTTCATAAACAATTGGGTTGGGAGGGTGGCCTAATGGTTAAGGTGTTTTCCTTACAAACACAAGGTACAGGGTTTGAGTCTCACAAGGGATAATTGGCTAGGCTTAAAATGGCTCACAAGGGCACTTAGCTTAGTTCTAAACTATGAACTATAAACCTATGCCTAAAGCCAGTAAACTTGCCTCCATAGTATAATATGCTAATTACACCAAACTCATCTGCTTAGTCCCAAGCCTCCCGCTACTTCAGCAAAAAACTCAAGACGCTTTCTCCTCTTTAGTAATAGCTAAAACTGACCAGCTAATCCTAAAAACCAAAAAAAAAAAAAAAATTAATGCTCTTTACTCCCAGATCTCATCCTACAACCAAAGCATCTCTTAACATCATTTCAACTAACACCATCAGATTAGACACTGTGTGAAATTCTAAACTGCTAGATTTCACAATAGACAACAACCGAATATTCGACCTGCACATCAACCAAGCCATCAAAAAAAAATCACCAAAAACTGGGTTTTCTCTACCAGAGTAAAACTTAGTTCACAGACTCATCTAAGAAACCCTAGCAACATCCTACTTTCTCCCCACTCTTTTTTATGTATCAGCCATACTTACTAACCTTAATATCTAAATTAGCATCTTGAAATAACAAAATAGCAAATTTGCTTCAAACTCACATTATTGTAATCACCACTGCATTGCACTAAAACAGCTTAAATGGCTTGCACTAGCGAGTCACCTTACATTCGCTCAGCTACTAACCATGCACAAAGTAACAGACAAACCAAATACATGGCCTTCCCAACAAAACATTCTCTGGCATCATTTCATGCCATGCTGCCTCCACTCAGATAAAAAAAAAAAAGACTTCTCAGTATCTCCAAATCTTACAAAACAGCAGGAGACTCATTCTACCCATCCTATGTCACCAGGTAGTGGAACACTATGACTATCTCACTAAAGCAGGACAGCCTCTAGTTGTAAGCACAGCCTAAAACAGCACCTAAATTCCAATTGGCTGCATTCATGTTCCCACCCCGCACAATATTTCTAACTTTCACCTTTCTCCAGAATCCTTTATCAATGCCTCCCAACATCCACCACCTTCCTCTTATCCTCACTCCTCATCTGATTGTCTCTTCACTATTCCTGCTTCTTCTACCACTTCCTCCTCCTCCCCTCTCAATTTTCAAATAGGACATCACCTATTTAATCACTAATGTATGTATCAGCAACCCTTTACAACTTCTAGCCTCCAACTATGATCTTCTTTCCTCTTAGCTAACATCCTAAAAATAGTGTAATTAAATTATTCATACTTTCATAACAGTTTACTTACGTAAAGCATTCCTCTGTAACTGCATTTTATTATACATTGTCATTTATGTAAAATGTTTTTATTTTACTGTTAATTATTTGTAACTATTCTCTCTAAAGATGTAAAACTGCACTCAAGAATTTTTCTCTAAGGACCTCCTCTAAAAGTGGACCTGCATGAGCAGTGGAATGTACCATTAAACAAACAATAAACAAAATAAATAAATAACTCTCCTATTAATGGCAGCTCTGGATATGGTATCAGCAAATTTATAAGAGCACTTTAAAGACTGTTTAGTCACCTGAGAAACAGATGAGTTAAGGAATTCAGTCAAGTTTTAACCTCTGAAAAGGCAAGATTAACAGTTAACTTCCTCATTTTCTCAAAGAAAGTAGTAAAAATGTCAACATGTAAGCCTTGCAGTTTAAAATTCTGAAAGATAAAATACCAGAGGAATAAATGTTCTTTTCAAATATGTCAAAGCTTTCCAACCATTGTCAAAAGGAATGGACATTTACAATCTGTTTAGCAGCAGAAGTTTTAGATAAGGAAGTAAGTGTAGGGTCTGCTTTAGGATTAAAAAAACAGTTATTTATGAGTCTGTTTTGGGGCATCTGATATTTGGCATATACTTTTCTGAGGTGCAGGCCAAAACCAGTGAAATATGGCTAACTAAGTTTGCAGATAACTGCAAGATGGGTGCTGTCATCAATTCCCCGAGTGACATTAAAATCCTCCAAGAGGGTCTCATCCAAATAAACAATTGGTGCCAGAAACATGGCCTCAAGCTGAATACCAAAAAATGCTTCATCCCCTTTGGGGAAGGTGATGTCCCCACAAATTATCACATTAATAACAACGTCCTAAGCATGCAATCAGTCATGAGGGATTTGGGCATCCAGGTTGATAGCAACCTGACTTGTGACCTCCATCTTGCTTCCATTGTATGGAAGGCTTTCTACATGGCCCACCTCATAAGTAAGAGTATCTCATCTAGGGACAAGGAAGTCGTAATATCCCTGTATTCTTCCCTTATAAGGCCCATTATTGACTACAATGCCCCTTTTGGCATGTACCTCACAAAGCACATGCAGCAGCTGGAGAGACCACAGAGGTTCCTCACCAGGAGAATCCAGGGCCTCAAACATCTACCATACACAGGCTAAAACCCTGTCCGTTACTCAGTTTCATACAGACTCCTCAGTAGTGACCTCTGTCTGGCACACAAAGCAATATCATACCCGGCCTTGATGGGACTGCTGCACATCCACAAGTCAAGCTCCATTTGTGTAACCAGCATGTGCAACCTCAACCTGGTCTATAACATCAATAGGACTTGTTGGTGGGACAGATTTGTATCCCAGAGACTCCCCCATCTGTGGAATAGTCTCCCTCTCCATGTCAAGCAGAGTACCTCATTATCCCTTTTTAAGCGCAACCTGGACAACTGGATGGGAAAAAGAAAATACACCCCTGGGATTCCACTTGTGTCCCTGCTAGACTGGGGCATTTGGGTGCTGACTTTTATAAATATGGGCTAAACTCTTGGTTAGGCTTATAAGGGGCTCACAGCCAATAGCCTAGTAACTTGCTATGATCCTATGAGTTACTCTAACCCATCAGACTTTTTACGAACAGGAGGTTAACTGTCAGGAATGCTGTAAACTCTTAAGAAAATCCTCTAAAGTTCAAAACACGAGGGACAACTGCAGGCTGTCAAAAATCCAGTTTCACCAAATCATGATACTTTTGCTGGAAAGTGGGGACATTCTGCTTCCACTTAAATGCACCTTTCATTTTGCCTATAGTCTCAGGAAAAAGATAAGTATTCTCAAGAGGAATCTGAAATAACTCATACCTCAGAATCAGAATTTTCAGGTTGAGAATAAATTTCTGAAGAAAGACACTCTCCCTCCATTGCATGCTCTTCTGACTGGAAATCACTATCAGAATGGGAGGGACATCTTTTTCTTTTCCTATTTGCAGGCAGTGAAGAAACACAATGTAAAACATTAAAATCTGCAAGTAGTCAATTAGTAAATCCCAGCAAGTTTTTCCTGCCTATGGTAAAATAAACAGGAGAACCAATGTTCTTATATATATATTTTTTCTTTTCCTGTGAGACTGCCTGGAAAAAGACCAACTCACTACTGCTATGACAATCAGGAATTTTATCAGGTAAAACTTTCCTTGCCCAGACAGGACAACCCTACAGCTACAGAGGATGCGTGTAACTCCTGATCTTTACCGGCTTCTCAAGGATTTACAACAGAAGGACCGAGATACACTGATGAGCAGTCTGAGGAATCATGTCTGGCCAGAGAATTGTCATTTATTGGCAGCTGAGTCAGAGAGGGAGCCAGACAGACAGACATCAAAAAACTCATGTGAAACTTTCTTCTTCTTGCATATGGGAGAAGGAAGAACTGGTCCATGACTTAGCCAAAAAAGAAGCCTAAAAGATGGGTAGCAGACTCCGTGTAAGTCTGTAAACTTCCTTACAGAAAAGTAAGGATCTGAGGAAAAAAAATAAATGGGAGCCCCTAAAAGCACACTTTTCTGCCGCTAACACAGTAATTCTACATAAATATGTAGAAAATAAATAATTAAACATATTTTAAAATGCTTCAATCACCATAAAATGCTGTTTCTTGATGGCACCAAGCACAGTTAAATAAGCTTCACAACAAGCTTCACGGATATCAGATTTCCAACGAACTATAGGTATTCCTAATGCAAAAACTCCAGCGATACTTCACGTTGGTAAAAAGTACTTTATTTGATAAAACAAAGTAAGCGCTTTCACCCGTAGGCTTTCTCAAACTTTTACAAATAAACTGACATATTTATTTTTTTAAATAGCCCTCCTCTGGCTATGATTGGTTGAAAACTCTCATACGTCAAGCACAGTGAGATATACTTTAAAGCGCTTAAACATAAAACATTAAAAACTTCATCTAAACATCTAAATATTTTTTAAGAATTTTTGAAAATCATTAAAAGATTTTTTTAGCATAAAAGCAATAGATTTTCAATATATACTAGGTAAACCACAGATTATAAAACAAAACACATACATAAAAACATCACAGTCCATGAATATATAACACAAACAATCCCAGTCAAAGAGGGTGAGAGTAGAGGGAAAATGAAACACATCAAACCCACATCAACCAAGTGAGATGTGGGAGAGCAACTTATTTAACTGTGCTTGGTGCCATCAAATCTGATATCCGTGAAGCTTGTTGTGAAGCTTATTTAACTGTGCTTGGTGCCATCAAATCTGATATCTGTGAAGCTTGTTGTGAAGCTTATTTAACTGTGCTTGGTGCCATCAAGAAACAGCATTTTATGGTAATTGAAGTTATATTTTCTTTGGTAACGCTGTTTCTGAGCTCTGTTGGCTTGCTGTGCTGCATCTGGGTGATTTGTCTATATTTTAAAATGCTGCCCTGGGTCTAAAGCCACCTATAGTCTGTCCCCTATAGTAAATTGGCCCCCACTATGTCCTATTTCTCAATTAAACAACATTGCCCCAACACTATTTCTAACCCTAAACTTAATCCCTGAATACTGTAGTTTTACTCCACTCTCCCACTCATAGCCCTGAAACTCATACTCTGTGCCCTCTACCTGCAGTTTACAAATACCCTGTATAAGCATATAACATAGCCCAAATATAGTCTATAACTTAGTTCTAATATACAGCTTAATCTACTGCTAAAAATCCAGTTTAAATTTAATTACAAATTAAATCAGACACTGCATAATTACCAAAGCCTAAGTAAACACTAGGAGTCAGTGTTAGCCCTGTTCCACTTACTGCCCTGCGCACAGACTTGCTCCACTCCCTTCCCTGCCCCCAATTCCCACCCACCCCCACTACCTCTACATTTATAGGTGCTTAATCACACCCCTGCTAAAATATCCTATCAGCTTCTACCTTCATATTCTCCGCCCTGTCGCTACCGTTCTATTAGCCTCACCTAACATATTTCTCTCCACCCACTCCATTATCTCTAATTTCACCATCAGATCTACTACTGTTGTGTCACACAAACTAAAGTTCAAAATAAAATATTCCTCTCTCATTATGTTATTCTATTCTTTGCTACCCATTCTGTTCACCACTTATGTACTCACCTTCTATGAAAACCATATGTTTACTGACTATCAGTACCCTAAAGGCCATACAATCACTCCAGCTGTAAAGCTTCCCACCTTCAGCCATGTTAATAACAAAGGGTATAACCCAACTTGCTCCCTCTTTCAGTATACCAACCCCTTGCAGATTACCTTGCGATCTAGACAAATACTACAACATTTTAAACAAACTCCTGAGGCTTATCATGAGGTATAGACCAAGCCTCATACTCAGTGGAGACATTCACCCCAACCCAGGCCCATCCAACTCTGATAAATATACCCCCTCTACCAGTGACCTAAGCCCTAAAACTATAATCAGCAGACCAACTAACTCTCTCCTGGTCTGTCATCTGAATATTAGAAGTATTAATAACAAGATACATAAACTGCATTGCTCTCCTGGCTATACATTCCCCTGAGATTCTCTGTCTGAGACCTGCTTAAAACCTAACACTACAGACAACAAAGTGTTACCACCAGGGTATAATATACACAGGCTGGAACGTGCTTCCAGGTAGGGGGGTGGAGTAGCTATACTCTACAAATCTGAGCTGAATCTGACCATAGTTGTTAATCAACCACCTCAGATTAATAACTCCGAAATTCTTGCCACTAGACTGCAACTTAACAAAAGCAAAAGCATCAACATCATCTGTATGTATATCCCTCCAGGTAATAATGTATCAATGCTTGAAGATACCCTTCACTGGCTATCATGTCATTATCCCCAAGAAACCCTACTACTTGGGGACTGTAACATAGATTGGGGAACCTGTTCCTCAAAATCACCTTCACCACAGCAACCTGCATGCTTTCTCACAAACCATAACCACCCCTACCAGACAAGGTAAACCCAACCAAAAAGAAAGCATACTTGATTGGGTACTAGTAAATAGTAACCCCCAACTGTACACTGCTGGTACCCTCCCCGATGACCTAAGTGACCACCTTCTCACTTACATATTTAAACAAAAAGCCATCAACCAACAACCCTTACTCAGAAAAGTCAGAAACAAAAGAGACTTTGACCCTGCCAAATTCCAAAAGGAACTTAATTCCTGTAACTGGGCTATGCTAAAACAAATCTTCTTAGAGGAGGCAGTTGCATATTTTAACAACAAATTTCTTGAAATCCTAGATTTGCATGCACCTGTCCGCTCAAAGCGTACTAAAGCAGAAACTGCACCATGGCTTTCCAAAGAGTCTAGACTAAAACTTATCAGTAGAAACAAACTGTAGGCTTGATGGCGCTCAAAAGACCTCCATGATCATGTTAAATACAGGCAAGCTAGGAATGAAACTAAAAAATCCATACTGCAAGACAAAAAAACAATACTATTGTAATTTACAAACTGTTAACCAGAATAATCCTCAAAAGTTCTGGGCAGGTCTGAATAAGTTACTTCATCCTGGTAAAACATCTACACCTACCCCTGCCAATAACATTAATAAAACCCCTGAAGAGGTCTCAGACAGTTTTAACCGCTTCTTTACTGAGACAATTCAAGCCCTAGTAATTACCTCCTAGATCCTCTGGCCCTGATAGTATCACCTCCAAAAAACAACTCTTGTTTAGCTTTACACTAGTGTCCACAGCACTAATCCATTCCTTAATCAAAAAATTAAAACCTACCACACTCGCCGCCGACCATCTCCCCGCCGAGTACCTACAAATATCAGCCAATGCCATTGCCTATCCAATATCAATACTAACTAATCGTACCACAGCAGAGGCTAAAATCCCCACCATTTGGAAAACATCCTACGTAATCCCACTCCATAAAGGTGGTTCAGCACTGAATTCTCCAATTATAGACCAATTGCTATACTTTCTCCACTTGCAAAGTTAATGGAAAAATGTATAAATAAACAATTCATGCACCATCTAATCCAAAATCACCTCATGGATGATACTCAACATGGCTTCCGACCACACCACAGTACAACCTCAGCCCTACTGGCTTTTACCGATACCATAAATAATAGCCGTAACAATAATTACATATCCTCAGCCCTCTTCTTGGATCTTTCCAAGGCATTTGACATGGTTGATCACCAACTTTTGATTGACACCCTGCAAACTTTCTGTCTAGACTATAAAGCCCTTCAATGGTTTACATCCTACCTCAGTGGGAGGCAGCAAGCTGTTCTCTGGAAGAACAAGCTCTCCAACCTATTACCAAATACCCTTGGAGTACCACAAGGCTCCATACTATGACCCCTACTGTTTTCCATCTTTATGAATGACCTACATACTGTCATCCCAAATGTCACCTGTATTCAATATGCCGATGACTCCACCCTGGTTTGCTCAGCTACATCTCCCTCAGAATTGAGGTCTGCTACCCAGTCCACATTTAATACTGTGGAAAACTGGCTCTCTGATCGTTGATTTTTATTAAACCCCAAAAAAACTAAAATGTTATTATTCTCACCAACACAAAGGTCTACTGCTTTTACCTTCACCATAAATGCAAAAGATGTCACAATAATCTCCCATGACCCCTCTACAAATCTAGATGTCATCATTGATAACAACCTAAAATTTGACCTACAAGTAAATCAAACTATCAAGACCATCAATAAAAAACTTGGATCACTGTATAGAATAAAAGCCTTCCTAACTCCTCCAGCTAAGATTGCGATAGCTCGCTCTCACCTACTTTCTACACTGTCATACGCTTCCCCCCTTCTCTCCAATCTAAACAAGTCTGTACTCAACAGACTGTCAACCTGTTTTAATCACATTGCCAAATTTGCCACTGGCCTTCCTTTTAGAACACACCACTGTATCAACCTCAAACAGCTTGGGTGGCTAGAACTACCCAATCTAATCCAATACAACATTCTCATTATGGCCAATAAAATTCTCTATAACCCAAATCATACACCAGCTCAGAGAAACATAATCACCCCCCATAACAATCTGAGATTGTTTCGATCCTCAAATAAACTAGCAATTCAAACCATCAAAATTAACAATGCAGCTGGAGATGCCCTATTCGCAAACTGTGCAGGTAGAGTCTGGAACTTACTTCCAGCTGACATCACAATGCTCTCCTCCATTGGCCAGTTTAAAATCAAACTTAAACAACACCTGGCACTAAACTGGCTTTGACACTGTAATAAGCCTGACTAACTCTAATTAAGAATGTTGAATAAACTAATAATCTAGTTACTGTCTATTTTTCCCCTGGCTGTAAACAGGGGTAACTTTTAACCTGTGGACTTTGTAAATATGTCTTTATCATTTCTATTCTGTTTACCTGGAGATTTTATTTTGTTATGATTTTTATTGTATCTGTTTACCTTGGAGCTTTTCTCCCCGGGCCTCTGCTGAAAATGGCCATGTATCCAGTCGGACTATCCTGGTCAATAAATGTAAAATAAAATAAAATAAATTTTACACAGTTTGTTAATATAAGCATTTACAATGTAAAAATCCACTTAAAAGGCATGACAATCCATCAAAAATAAATTTTCTAGTACAAAATTAAAAAATGACAAAAAAACACTTTTTTTTCCATAAAAGTAAAACTATAGAAGGTTTTCTGCAGCAGGATACTTATCCGCCTAGGCCTGAAGGATCACTAGCTGGCCATTTGTTCCATTAAGCCCACAGAAAAAGCACTCTGAAGCTTTTTGTGCCCTTATCATTGCTTTTTCACTTTCCTTACACCTTTTAGAGGTTACAGCATGTAAAATGCACCCAGAAGCTTTCAACATTGGACAATGGTCAGACCCTAGGCAG